>NW_009916878.1:0-3518 GCF_000696875.1 Nestor notabilis | reverse complement strand
AGGCCACCTCACTAGCGTGTCCAGGTCCCTCTGGATGGCATCCCTTCCCTCCAGCATATCAACTGAGCCACACAGCTTGGTGTCATCAACAGACTTGCTGAGGGTGCATCAATCCCACTCTCCATGTCACCAACAAAGATGTTGAACAACACAGGTCCCAACACCGATTCCTGAGGGACACCTCTTGTTACTGTTTTCTAACTGGACAGTGAGCTGTTTACCACAACTCTTTGTGTGTGGCCATCCAGCCAGTTCTTTATCCACTGAGTGATCCATCTATCAAATTGATGTCTCTCCAGTTTAGAGACAAGGATGTCGTGCAGGACAGTGTCAAAAGCTTTGCTCAAGTCCATGTAGATGATGTCAGCTACTCTGCTGCTGTCCTTCAGTTCCATAGCCCCATCATAGAAGGCCTCCAAATTGGTCAGGCAGGAATTCCCCTGAGTGAAACCATGTTGGCTGTCACCAACCACCTCATTGTTTTTCACGTGCCATAGCATGCTTTCCAGGAGAATCTACTCCAAGATATTGCCAGGCACAGAGGTGAGATTGACTGGTCTGTAGTTCCATGGGTCTTCAACCTCAAGGCAGCTCTCAAGTGCTTTCCTTTCAGGCACTCTGGCTAACACGGAGAGACATTGCTCCCCGCAGGTCACTGTAGGCACACGGGAGTCTCTGAGTAAGGTCAATCACAAGGTCAAGACTGCGCAATCCATACGTGAGAAGAACCTCAGCTCTGCAGGGATGTGGCAAATCTCAACAGAAAGGAAGGGCCATTGTGCGCTATAAGGAAATGCCCTGCGGGAAGGCGTGATGGCCACGAGCACCTTGCTTACGCTCCTCAGGGTCTACCACGGCCTGGTTTTGTGACGAAAGAGATGGCCGCGTTCTTCCCTAAGTGAGACCCACACCCAAATTGACCTGTTTTGCTCAGCAAGGGTGTCCCAGAGACCAGATGCCTGGATGGCCTGCTTTTGAGGAGAGGTGTGGGGCATGGAGCCAGAAGCTCACAGCCCATTTTTTGGGTCAGGGATGGGGTGGCCAATTCCACGCATTTCAAATTACAAAGGGACATCGGATCAGTCTCCCAGAGCCGCTGGGAGTCATTGTGATGTGGAAGAGTTGGGAAAACCCCTGAACTCCAGGCAAACATGAGTCACGCTGCTGTGGACTTCAGCGGACACAATGCCCTGAACGCAGGCAAGCCAGGGTTGCCCGAGCTCATAGCCTCAAGGTGCCAGTTTTGTCAAAGAAGAAAACAGGTCAATGAGCGTGTGGGTCTCTTTCAGGAAGGATGCAGCATCTCTTTGATCACCCTCTTACATGTTGATTTCCTTGTTTCCAACAGGTTCCTGACTTCCCAAGTTGAGTCCAGGCACCTGGTTGGAAGAAGCGTTACGGCCTGATTTAGTCATCAAGGGACATAACTATGGAGATCCTATGGAGAAGTCACTTGAAAGAGACCTGCCTGACCCACTGGTCTGGTATCCATTGTTTTCAGTCTCCCTTTGTTACCTGGGCTTGTGGGCAGTATAAACTGTCTGTCACAAAGCCTTAGGAAGCATGCCTCTGCTTAGGTCCTGGTTTCAACAAGGTGCTTCTACCATCAAGACATCTGCTGGCAAAGTGACACAGCAAACCAAACACAATCCAGGAAACTACTGGAATTTGTTGTGAACAACTGCCTAGTAGAGGTGACAGAGAATTCGACCAGAGGAAAGACAATGCTGGACCTGGTCTTTACTAG
This sequence comes from Nestor notabilis, assembly GCF_000696875.1. Lineage (NCBI taxonomy): Eukaryota > Metazoa > Chordata > Aves > Psittaciformes > Psittacidae > Nestor > Nestor notabilis. The sequence goes on along the minus strand of NW_009916878.1, from coordinate 1,771 downwards.
TGCAGAAGAACTTACCAAAAAGGTCAGGATAGGTGGCAGCCTGGTCTGCAGCAATCATGTCTTGGTAGAATTCTCAGGCTTGAGAGGTATAGGGTAGGTAAAAAGTAGAGTCAGGACTCTACACTGTAAAGGCGGACTATCGACTGTTCAGGGCACTGCCATGTGTGATCCCTTTGAAAATGGCCTCAGGGATGAAGGATGCCATGAACTGGGAGATAATGAAAGAAGTTTTTCTTGAGGTGCTAGAACTCTCAATCCTGACATGCAAGAAGTCTGGCAGGGGAGGCAGGGGGCCAGCTTGGGGAAGGCAAGGCCTCTTAGTCAAACTAAAACAAAAAAAGCTAAACTAAAATTAAACTAAACTAAATTAAACCCCAAAATGCATAGGCAGTGGAGGCAGGGATACACATCCTGGGCAGATTACAGGGAAATGTCATGGGAGTGCAAGTATGACATCCGGAAAACCAAGGCATAGCTGATGCTGAACTTGGCCGGGGCCATGAAAAATAACAAGAAGGGATTCTTCAGGTACACAGAACAACCAAGGAAGATGAAAGAAGTTGTAGACCCCCAACATAGGTGAGCCAGACGGGAGGCCTGGCTGTAACCAACGTAGAGAATATGGAGGTTCAAGGCCATCTCAGGAACTTTTATGTGCACAGGTCCTTTGGATCTGAGGAGATACACCTGTGGGTCGTGCAGGAACTGTCAGAGGAAGTTGCTAAGCCGCTCTCCATCAAATTAGAAAAGTTGTGCAATTCCCAGTTGCTGGAAAAGGGGAAATATAACCCCCAGATTTATAAAGGGAAAAAAGGAAGACCTTGGGAACTGCAGGCCAAGGAGTCTCACCTGTGTGCCTGACAAGATCATAGAGCAGATCCTCCTGAAAATGCTAAGGAAACATAGAAACATGGAAAATAAGGAGAAGGCTGGGGACAGCCAACATGGTGTCTCTAAGGGCAAATCATGCCTGACAAACTTAGTGGCTGTCTATGACGGGGTTACAGCATTGGTGGATAAGGGAAGAGCAACTCAAATCATTGACTTGTGTGAAGCATTTGATCCTGTACTGCGTAACACTCTTGTCTCTAAAATGGAGAGATGTGAATTTGATGCACGGATAAGGAATTGGCTGGATGGTCACACTCATAAATTTGTGGCTAATGGCTTGCTTTTAGGGTGGAAACCAATGATGAGAGGTACCCCAGAGGTCTGTACTGGGGCTGCTATTATTTAGTCGAGTACATGGACAGTGGAACTGTGTGTACTCTCATCAGGTTTGTGGATGACATCAACCCAAGTGGTGTGGTTGATACCCTAGAGGAAGGGATGCCATCCAGAGGGACCTTTACAAGCTAGAGGTGGGCATGTGCGAACCTCATCAAGTTCAGCAAGGCCAAGTTCCAAGGTCCTGCGCACAGGTCCAGGAAATCTCAAACATGAATACAGGCTAGGTCATGAGTAGCTTGAGCACAGCCCTGTGGAGAAGGACTTGGGAGTATTGGTGGGTGAAAAACTGAATATGAGCTGGCAATGCAGGATTACATCACAGACAACCAACCATATCATGGACTGCATCAAAAGCAGGTCAAGATATTTGGAATAAATTCTTTCCTATGAGGTTGGTGAGACACTGGAAGAAGTTGTCCAGAGAACTTGTGGAAGAGTTCAAGGCCAGACTGGATGGGGATTTTGGGAACTTGACCTAGTGGAATGTGTCCCCCTCTGCCCATGCCAGGAGGGATAGAACTAGAAGATCTTTACAGTCCCT
>NW_009916877.1:22198-43755 GCF_000696875.1 Nestor notabilis | reverse complement strand
AAGGTGGTGGGTAACGACAGAGCCTGGCTCAGGCTGTCCGCATCCCTCTCCTCCTTGGGGACACGCTGCCAGCCCCAATCTCTCCTGCTCTGTCCCCCACGGCGCAGCCAATGGCCCATTTTTGCCTGGGAAGCAGCAGAACTGTGAGCGTGTGGTACCAGCTCTGCTGATGCGCTAACAGGATTAGCTCTGTCTCTGCACCCTGCGTGCCAAGAGCAGACCTGAGCCTCTCGCAGCCTGAACAAAGTATTCCCCGAGCCAGCACTGAAAACAAGCTACAGAGTGTAAAAATCAAACTAACAAATCCTAACCACACAGGGAAGAGGGGTCCTGGAGAAGCCATGCAGCAACCTCACATCACACAGGTCTCTCCATGCACTTCTAAAATTCCCCTCCATCCATACGGCAAGTTCAAGCTCCCAGAAGCGCCTCAGCATAAAGTTGTTCACCAGTAACCTAAAGGGAAACAACAGCCAGAGAACCAGCACAGCTGTTGGCCAAAGGGGTGCTGGCACCTCTTGGCTATGGTGCCCCATGGTCAGACCCCCCCATCACAGCAAACAGCAGAAAAGAGATAGTGAACAAGCCAATAAACCACTCAAAACAGAGCTGATCTTTTCTATTGCTGCAAACCAGGCTGGCAATTTTGGGAGTATAAACACAGGTTGAGAATGAAGGTAATAACAATGGAATATGGTTTTCTTTACGTTTAAAAAGAATAGCCCATTTTATTATGTAGGAGCTAGCACTGCTGTGCTCAAAATGCATGGAGCAGGAAAGCAGCACACACGGGGCACTTGTTTAACACTGCCAAGTTCATCTGAGCACGGGAGACTGGGTGGCAAAACCTGGGACCTGCAGAGGTGAGTGTCTGAGCTGATCCCTGCTCATGGGCATTGCTTCAGGCACAGAACACCTTACCCTTAGGGAGCACTTTTCACCTGAGCTGACTTCCCCAAGTACATCATTTCCCAGATGTGGAAGTGCCATCTCCCTGTATATTAACAAACACCACACCTCACCCCACATGGCAAGAGATGCAATAACCCCTTGACAGTGGCAGAAAACAATACCCAGCAAGCAGTATGTATTTGGGATCCCCCTTCACTGATCTCAAAGTACATTGCCAAAACCCTTCAGCAGCAACTCACTACAGTGGTATTTTGATTTTCCTTTCCTAATGATTTATATGGAATAGCTCCTGTTTCATCCATTGAAATTTAAGTTCTAGGTTTTTTGAGAAGTCTAAATTTAAGATATCTTTGAGGATGACACTCAGCAAAAATCACCCTTCACATGTAGTGCTGATAGCCAGGAATCAGGCCAGAAACATTATATTTGATCTTTAAAAGCAGAAGCAATTACAAAAACCAGGACCTTTCCCCCTAAATGAGCTGGTTTCCTTATATATTAAAAAAAATTCCCAATTTTGACCATCATATTTAAAAGCAGGGTGAGTCAGCTGCCTATTAGTAGCCCATTGGATTTTACAAGCGTAGAAGCACAGTTCTCCATAGGAAACAACTACGTAATTTTGAGACTAACCTTTCTGGAATCATGATTTCATAGGGCAGCAGAGAACACCTGAAACCAAAGGGGCTGTCAGTGCACACCTGAATTTACAAATTCACTGCTTCTATTTTTAATCAAAGCATAGAATGGTTTGGGTGGGGAAGGACCTTAAAATCATTCCTGTTACAGTTTTTTACTCTTCTTTTTGAAACATCTAATTTCTGTACCCCTTCCTAAAGAGGGGGCAGAAGGAAACCACAGGACAGCCCCATGGAGGTGATGCTGTGCCTTCCCCTGGACCAGGCTGCTGGAGCACATCAGTGTTGTGACACTGCACAACCTGTTTATGCTGTTCAGCACTGATGAAGAGCGGCACTGGAAAGAGGAGCAGAGGTGGTTTGTATATGAGCTGATTTTCACTGGTGTTAGGCAAAAACAAAATCACCCTTCACTGCTGATGTTATTAAGCTCTTGTCAACCTACCCACACTTCCCGAGCACTGCTGCACCTTTGTGCACTTCAGGAAGAAGAGGGGGATCACTCAAAGCTGGCAGCAATGGGCACAGCACAGCCTCTGCAGCCTTCCCTGTGCCAACGAATGTGAACCCTCCTGTCACCCTGACCCCCACTGGAGCCTCTCAGAGCCAGAAATAAACTGATCAAATATGCAATAAGCGGTCAAGCAGTGTCCCCCACAGGCAAAGAGAGATTGGACTCTGTTTAGAAGCGATGCTCAGCAGTCAAGATGCTCTCTCCTCACTCAGATCGGAGAAGAAAGGGGATTCTCTACACCTCCACAGTGCAACAATAACCAAATTTAGCTTAAGAAAACACACTACATTAAGTAAGAGACCTAATGGTACTGTACTTGTCCATTTTTTAAATTAAATGATGTTCATTAAAGCAACATCACCTCCCCATAATTAATTTTGCTTTGAGAAGGAAAGGAAAAAGCTACAGACAATTAATGTACCATGCAAGCTCTAGTAGATGCTCCATATATTTTCTCCCTACAACCACCCCTCCTCCATAAAAGCATCTCTGCTCATCTCCCTTTCACTTTGGAATGCAAGCACTGAGTTTTGGGCAGGGAAGCTGCACAATAACACACAACCACCCCCCGCAATCTTCTTCACCCAGCCTCACAGTGCTTCACAAGGGTTACACATTCATGTATTGGTATCTACAAGCATATTCTCCACTCGCAGCTTAGAGAGATCCAATAAAACTGTTGAAGACACCCAGACAATGAAATCAATGGGATGGTGATGAGTCTGTACAGAGTAACATTCCTCCTGCACTGAGATGAGTATAAGTGTCTGGGTTGCAGAAGCATGGAGGCAGGGAGCAGGGAAGAGGGTTCACTTTGGGTTGGGATTTTGAATCTCTGTGCATTTTTCCTTACAGAAGGAACAGCAGCACAAAGCTGATGAGCCAAACCAGGAAAAAGGCATCACAAATAACATAAAATTATGGTTGAGCTGTGAATCAGGAGCTAGCACTTCCTACAGGCCAGCATGCACAAGACACTGACACATGTAAGGTCGTAGAGTGATAAAATCAATAATTCCCCAAGCAGGGAAGAGCAGCCCGGTGGTTTCAGCAAATGACACAAATTAGCCCTCTCCCCACAGCTGTGTGCAGCTCTTTTGGAAGTGTTCAGGAATGAAACCCTCTTCGCCCCAGGAAGGTAACAGGCTGCAGCCCCAGGCCCCTGTGCCCCTCTGTTTCTAAAGACAGGGATAAGGATGCGACTTGGAGGTGTTTGCTTATTTTATCAAACAGCAAATTGATTGTAGCTGTTGGATAAAAGCACTGACATTTCACAAACTGCACAGAAGGATTTTGCTGACACAACTCCAAATAAGTCCAATTTGCTTAAACTAACAAACTGCTCTGGAAACACAGATTTGTCACTACTTTTACAAGCCTGAACTTTTACTACCTTGTCTCCTAAGCATATAGGTGTTAGCTAACAAACACGGCCTGGCTTGAGAGGGATTAAATACCCCTAAACCCCCACACTTTGGTATCACACTGGGTGAAAACTGGGACTGAGGCTGCGAAGCTTAGAGAGCCCTTGTCACAAACAAGAAATGCATTTCTTGGGGCCAAGCACAGCCACATCCCATGGTGGCAGAGAGGGTTCCCCTCAGGTGAGAAGCAGGAAGCCCTCCTACCCCCACAGAGCTTAAGCCCTCACACGTGTATGTTGTCCATACGTGGAGTTGGTACCAAGCTGACATCTTTCACATTCTAATCCATCACGTGGTATTGCCAGCACAACAATCCTCAGCGTGACCAGAGGCAGGTATGGGAACAGCTCTGTCCTGCCTCTTGGAATGGAATCATGGAATCACAGAATGGTTGGGGTTGGAAGGGACCTTAAAGCTCATCCAGTTTCAACTCCCTACCACGGGCAGGGAAACCTTCCACTAGAGCAGGTTGCTCCAAGCCCCTGGCCTTGAACACTGCCAGGGATGAGGCAGCCACAGCTTCCACAGGCATTTCTCCCATCCCTCTGCTCTGTGTTAGAGTCAGCAGGAAAACAGGAGTTTGCAGTAGCTTAAAAACCCACCTCATGACAAACAAGTGAACCCTCCAGGGAATTCTGCCAGTGCAGAAATCCTCCCCCATTAACAGAGAATTTACTGAAATATAACTGGAAGTCACCCCTGCCTTAACTCTCCTTTCAGGTTTCCACTCTTGAAGGCTCATGTGGATGTCCAGGCTTTACTGCACGTGCTAAAGATTAGAAAGAGGCAGTTTCACTTCTTTAATGCTCAGCACAATTTAGACCACCCTTAAACTGTGCTGTGTTCCAAAAAGAGCCACTGGAGCCCAGAGCTTTGCTCCTTCAGGTGGTGATGGGCCAGACACTTCCCCTCCTCAAAGCCCCCAACAGCTAATCCCTCTCCTTCACACACATCAAACCAGGCCTGGCACATACTGCATTCTTGAAAAACTGTTTGTGTAATGTATGAAGACTAACTTGGATTCATGAATATTTGATTTAATATACATTTATTTCCCCTAAAGGAAGATACATTTTATTTAATACTGATTGCAGTTCTTATTACCTTCCTAAACCCAGCACACCACTCAGCATTCCAATTACACCAGCACGCCACAGTTATGGCTGAGGAAGCACTTTCATTATAAGCTTCTGTTTTTAGACACTTGTAAAACTCCCACCATCACATGCTCTTCCCCAGCCCCTCCTGGAAAACAGTCCTTTAGCTGAAAGGGCTCAAGCTGCTTCTTAGAGCATGACTTAAACCTGGTGGAACCAAACCTTCCTAATGCTGATTTAAATGTGTGACCAAGCACATGTATCTGACAACAGCAACAGTCTCTTAGTGGAAAACTGAAAGAAAGAAAAACTACAACCTCACTGTTAAGTTTAGATTTAAATCACTTCAAGCAGTTATTACAATCTGGACCTGCTTTAATTCAACCTTGCAACACAACATAAAGTGAGTAACCCCATACACAGCAATCCCTGGATCCCCTGTGGATGCTCTGACACTTGGTGGAGGCCTTGGATATGGAGCACATACAGAAGGAGCAGAAGCCCAACAGCTCGTATATTTTTTCCCCACAAAGCTTGCATCTGTTGAAGAAATCCCTCCTCTCTCAGGAGATCAATTGCATTTATAGAGCAGAGTTACTGCTAAAGAGGCAACACTTCTCAAGTGACATTTTGCCTCGTGCCTTTATGTCCCTGGCTGGGATGCTGAGCATTCCAGCTCACACAGCAGCTCCTCCAGGATCACCTGCCTGATTTAGGACAGCAGTGGACTTAAGAGAAAAATACTTCCCACCCGTTATCTTCATGACTGCAGTCAATCTCAGCAGCCAACGTTTGGAAGAGAGTTGGTTGGCTGGTTTTACAGCTTAAATGGTGCTAAAAAGAAATAGCAGAGGTCATACTACTTCCTCTCACCCAAAGTGTTACAAAGCACTTTGCAAGGTACCCACCAGCTTCAGTTTAGACTTGCAAGTGCCTTCATCAGCTGCTGAGACGCTGCCATTTCAGAGGGGGAAAACCAGCCACTTCCAGACAGAACCAAACAACATTTAAATGGAAGAGCCAAAAATATTACTCATCCCAATGCAATGACAAGATGCACTTAAACAGGGGCAGAAAAAGAGACAATTAATGAGTTTTAAATTCTGACCAGGACAAAGAGTAAAACCCAAGAGATGGCTCGGGCAAAGCATGCCAGGGCATTGTCTGTGGACCACAAGTGGTAAGGAGCCTCACTGCACAGCACAGCCGCCTCGCAGGCAGGATGGGGCTGAGATGAATAGGAATGCTGATTACTTGTACCAGAGCTCAGGAAATGCTCTCCAGTCCCATTGAAGTCTCCGGAATAGTATAATTGCTTCAATTGTCTAACTCAATCCATATCTGCAGCAATCTATTGTCCTTCCCCAGCCAGCTCGTGCTGCATGTATTCTATGGCAGTCCCCCTCTACACAGAGGGTCTATCCCATATTATATTCAAGATTAGATAAGTGGTGTATTGCTTTGTGCTGTAATGTGTTACTGGTTCATGCTGAGATGTATAAAAGGAAAACACAAGCAAACACTGACCGAAGGGGAAGGAAGGGAGGAAAGGAGGCAGGGAAGGTTTGAGGCTTCATTACTCTCTTCTAACAAACAGATTTTTCAACAGGTTACAATCTGACTGCTTGTTTAGATGATGGTTGGTTGGGATGTACAGGTGAAACGTGTGATGTGCACTACATCTTGCTGGAGAACTCAAGGGCATGGGAAGCTTGGAAAAGTCACTTGGAAAACATCACAGCAAACTCAGGCTGGGCTCTGCTGTAGGAAAACAAGGGCAGAGGAAAAAGTCCTTGTCCTGAGGAGCTCACGATTCAAACTACAGCAGAGCACACAACTGGCAAAGGCATTGCTAGGTCAGGATGATGGAGGAGGGCCCAGCTGCCAAGCCATGGCTAGCAGGAACAGCAGGTAGCCAGCAGCTTCGAGCCGCCCGCCTCCAGACCCTGTCAGGTCAGCCTGAGCCTGCACATGCACTGCAAGGAGCAGCTTTGCTTCCCCGGGTTTTCCCCCTCAGCATTCCCTCCTTGCTCTAATGCTCATTATATTCCAGGCAGGCCCCAGCCGGCAGCACAGCACATATTTACCTAACAAAAACCTGCAGCCTCACACGCGGCAGCCGAGCTCTGGCTCCCAGCAGCAGGAACACAAACCTCTCCTGCTCCACATCCCTAAGCCTGAGCTTTGGCCACCTCCTCTGGCAGGAACTGAAGCGTGCAGACCCGGCTTGTGCTCAGCAGATGAGCACAAGCCCTTTGCTCTTCCACAGTGCCTTTTATCCCCACTACTTCAACAAACATAGATCAAACCTCCTCTGTGCCCCTCTCCTGGAGAACCACAAATCTCTCTGCTTTATAGATGGGAAAACCAAAGCACAGAGGGATTTAGGGCTGAATCCCGTGAGCTTCAAGCAAGGGAGCCCGTCTCCCCCCTACCAGCACCCCGAGGTAAAGCCTCCTGCTGTCCCCAAACAAAAGGGTGTCCTAGAAGCTGGGGTTAGCAGTGGCCAGACCCATGCCTGGGGTAAGGGCTCCCTCTCCCGTTCCCAGAGGCTGTGACCTCTGCCTTAAAGGCCCACAAAAATGCAAAGGCAGCGGTAGGACACTGGGGAGGATCAGAGCTTGGATTAGGAGAGCATTGCCAGCGACACTGCTCCAAGACTAGATGACCCCCAAGTACTTATTAATCAGAAAATACATAAGGATGGAGATCCCCAAAACAATTATTCCCCTAGGACAGGAAAGCCAGGATGACACGTCTGCGTACGCCGGTTCACTCGGATCCAGGATCAGTACCAGGAAAAAGCTTTGGCAAATCATTCAGAGCATTCAGTCAGTGTTTACTTGCAGCACTTTTCCTATTGTCATTGCACCAAAAAGCCATCATCTTTGCTCCGAGGCTGGGGTCACACATTAGTGCCTGGCAGGGGAGATGTGGGGTGAGACAAGCGTGTGCTTCCTCCTGCAGGTCTCCTACAATCTGAAATCACAGTCCCCAGCTCCAGCCCTGGCTATTTCCTGCCTCTTGGCTCTGCCTATCAAACCATTATTAATCTTTCTGGCCTGTGTATATTCATTAGATAAACACCAAACTGTGATGGTTTTTATTGTCTGCTCTGTACACATCATAACCCTGGGAAGACAAGATGAATTTGACAGCTAATGTAAAAATTACAGCGGGCAATATATCTTAGATTTGGGTGGAACACCAAGATGAGAGTTAATCAATAAAATCCTAACTTAGGTATTGTATGAAATGGCACTTCATTCATTATTAGGAGTTGGTATAAAACATGATTTACTGGTTTGATATATTGGCCCTTCACCTTAGGGACCTATTTTCAAATCCAGTCCAATCCAAAGTGACTAAAGATCCCTCTAGCCTGAGGGCCTGGGGAGGATACTGTTGCCAGAAATTTATGGGAGCTTGCTTGTAATACATGGGTTGTAGGCAATGGGAATGGCATGTGGCTGCTGGAAGGGTTAACCCCAAACCAGCTTACGCACAGAAAGTCAGCTGCTTCCTTTAAAAACAATAAAGTAAAACCAAACAAGTGGTGGATTTTACCCAATCCCTTGTCAGCAGTGCTGTTCAACAGCTCTTAGACTGCTTTCCACTTTCATTTCCTTTTCTCCCTGCCTTATAAAGCTCCAGGAAGAGTTGTATGAGGGGTTTTTTGTAGACCTCAACTTGAAAGGCATCTTCTAACCCCCAAAGATGCATGTGTTACAAAACCCATTGGGATAAGGCATCACAGACACTGCCCAGTCCAGATGTTCCAAAGGGTCTCACCACTTCCCGAAGTGATAGTCCCCAAGGAGTCAGCTTTGCATTTAGGACCAGGTCTATTGCCAGGTAGACCCGGCAATAAACTCCAACACAGGAGATAAGCTTTAGCCCTGCACCACATTCTCCTCAACGGCAGAGATCTCAAGGAAAACCATTAAAACAACTCCCAAATCAGCTCTCCATTCATGAGATCTGAACCAGCTCCATTTGGAGTTACTGGTTAACACTCCTCCTTTGGCTTTTCCTCTTCCACCCTAACAAAGGGCATTTTTACTAGATGGGAAAAAATAGACCTATGTTTTGTACTGTTTCATTTCTTGTGGGGAAAAACAAATCAAACAACTGACAAACCTTTCTCTTTCCTCCGTACTCAAGTATTAAACTCCCTTGAATTCTCCCAGATTTTTAAAGCCATATTAACACATTACCCTGTGCTCCAGCAGCTGCTGAATCATTCATAATAGATGTTGAAGTCTCTTCCATGTTCTTTGTGGGAGCAAAGCCTTATTTACAAGTTTAACTACAATGTTAACTAAAACACCCCAAGAGCGGACTCCTCACGGAGCTGCTGTGCCACAAAGCTCCTTTGTCTCCACTCCCCTGCCACTCCAGGAAACATAGTGATGAGATGCTCACACGCTCCAGTACAAGAGATCCTAAAGCACCCTTGAAAATTAAGTGGGTTTTGGCTGGATGGTTGTTATTTTCCCCAAAAAATCCCTATAGTTTTTGCAGGAGGGTGTTGTACCACTGTGCACAGCACAAACTCAACCCTTGTATAGGAAAAAACACACTTCAATAATTCATAGAGCAAAGCCATGGTAGCACAGCCCATCCTCCCTGTTCAAAAGGCACAGAAACCAGTGGTTTCTCTCCTGCTGTCTTTTTACAATCAATTGCTCCATGAGACCTTGTACGAAAGACCTGGCTCAGGTGTCCTATGAATCTAGTAGCCATCACAGCCCAGTAAACCTGAATGAGAAGAGGAATGATTTAGATGCTAATGACTAATGGAGTGATATCTGTCTGTGCAACTGGCAGCCATGCAGGAACAGCAGCAGCTTCCTCAGGTCTTGTCTGTGCAGGGAGAAGAGAAAGATCCCTTATCGCATTTTATAAGTTTGCATTTATAGGGCAAATAAAATAGAGCATTTTAAAAACCAGGAAGCATTTCAGAGGACAGATAATTTTTTTTCCCCATATAAAATCACAGATAGAATTTAACTTTAAATACTTTTCTGGCTAGGGGGAAAAAAATAAAATCAATTGAACTGATTACCTGAACCTGATTACCTTGGTGGTACCAGTGAAGATTTCAGTTGTCTTTGTAATTGCACCTTTTCCTTGCTGGCTTTTAAACATAAAAGGAAAGTGACTTTACTGCTGTAGTAAAACCATGGGCCCTGGTCAAAATCAACAAAGCAGAGTGTTAACCCCCTCTGTGCTGCTGCAGTTCCATGGGCACCTTTTAAGTCTCTCTGTTCAAAAGATCGATGGTGAATTCATCTCCTATGCTTTAAAAGACTCTTTTTTTCTCCCCTAAAAACCCCAACAACTAATTCGATCAAGCTCCTACAAAGAAATTTCAAGGACCTGATCAGGCAGTTTAAAACCCATGTCCCAATGCACTGATATGGAGCTACCAGTCTGCTGGAAGCATCATCTAAAACCCTACACAGCCCTATCAGAATAGGTCAATACCAAAGGTTTTTAGGTCAATACCAGTCCCCAGGTTGGAACAGATGATGCCAGCAGCAAGATCTGCCCTTGGCAGACCCCACAGACCTTTGGCATTAACACCTCCAGGATTCTGGAGGCCAGGTTGGACACAGAGGCTTGGAGCAACCTGCTCTAGTGGAAGGTGTCCCTGCGCGTGGCAGGGGGTTGGAGCTGGACGAATTTAAGGTCCCTTCCAACCCAAACCAGTCTGGGATTCTGATTCTCTACCAAAAGAGATGGAAACCATTCAGGCCAAGCTGGACCACTGAAGCCTCCCACACACCTCCCTCCTGCTGGTTCACAGTATCATCGCTCCTTCAATGCCAACAGGACTTTCACACTGTCATCTGCTCGTGAATAAGATCCTGCACGTGTGTCTCCCGAGATCTCTATGCAGTGCTCTCCACTCATAACAGACACGCTCACAAGACAATCAGTTAAAAGGAACTACAATAGATTTCCCAACCCAAACATCATAAATTCAGTGCTTCACCCCTCCTGCTTTTTGGACTCCTAAAATCAGCTCAGGCCCCTCTCCAGATACTTCAAGAAGCAGTTGGGCAGAAACAAACTCACACTTCATGCACTTAAGGGCTCTACATTTTCATCCCTGTGGATGAAACAAAGGAACTGAGATTCCAAAACTGTTTTCCAAGAAAATTAACCTTGGGGATAAAAAAAACATTTCTATTTTGCATGCCAAAATTACATCTAATGTACACAGATCATGTGCATACAGGGACACACACAAGGGCACAGTCATTTGGGAGTACATTGAGAGCTGCTCTGTATTTGGAGTAAGTCCTGAGCATGGCAAGTCAAATTATGATGTTTAGAAGGGGGAGACACAGATCAGTGCATACATGCACACACAAATTATCAAGTGCCTTCAACATGTGGGTTTGAACAGAGAAAAAAGAAAGACATCAGGCAGAATTCGTAGCTTAAGGAGAAGAGTGAAAAATTAAGCAAATTTAAAGTAACCTATTACATTGAAACCTACTCCTGCAACAACTGCTTGTGAAACAGTTATCCAAGGAGCATTTAAGACATCTGTGTTATTCACTTGGCATTAGCACTCTCTGTTCTGACCTGGGCTTTGCATGTGGGTCTCATACAAAAGCAGACAGTAGCCAGGAATGGTTTCTATATAGCATCCAGAAACACCAATGTGTTTAATGCCACGTGAGATGTTCCCACATCTCTCCTCCAGCCCCAGGACCCCACACGGAAGCCTTGCGTTCTCCGTCCTTACACTGCGTGTTTCTGCCCCCATTCTGACTGAGGATTTAGCTCCTTGTTGTCAGAGGATGAATGTTTTTATTCTGTTTGCTCCCAGGCCAGTATCAAAAGCTCCCAGAACATGGGTTAACCAGATGATCCTTTAATACACAAAGGACCCCCAAACAGCTTAACCTTAACCCATCCGTAAAGATTCCACCCAGCCTGCTAATGCTGTCCTGAGTCGTGTTCTCTATTATTACATCTGAAATCCGTTAAAATTTCACACAATTTCCTGCACAGCAGTGTATATAATAGTGCTGGGAGCCAATATGTTTCTATAATTGGGCCTGTAGTGGGGCAGAGTCCAAAGCAATTAATCCAGCCTCCTTCCTTGTTTGCGCCCATAGAAAGCTGACAGGGTAGAGAGTAATTGGAAGTGAGCGGCCTCTATCCCCTACTTTAAATTAATATTTTCCTGTTCTGATTTAATTTCAGCCGGTAACAGTGACACAAAGACACGCCATGTCAAGCACTAAGTAATCTGCAGCAGCTGCCTTAGGAGGAAACTTTTATTCATCAGTAATATACTGACCTGTATATCACTCCCATACAGTATACAATATTCCTGTCTGACAGACAGCTGCATTTAACTCCGCATAATCAGCAGAGATGGGAGGAAGAAAAACCTTTGTGTAACATAAATATAGTCCTGTACATATGTGTGTGTGTGTCCCCACAGAAGATACAGAACAGACACAGGGATTTATTTAATCATGAAAAATTCAGCTTTCCAAAAAGGGGGGGGGGAACTGAATGGCAAATATAAACCCCATGCTAATGAGCAGAGGCAAGAAGCCATGCAAATGAAAAGGCAGAAGTAATGGCCAAAACACCCAGGCCATTAAATCAAATCACTGAGAAAATAATGGCTAAACTCTCTCTTACTTGTAACACTCAATTTATGTAGTCAATATGGCTCTGAATGAATGAGTGAAGGTACTAAGAGCACAAATCTAAATTCAATATACATATCTTAGGAAACTCCCCAGCGCCCACTGACAGGCCACATAAAGCGGACACTGCTGCCACGTGCGGTGCGGGAGCAAGAGGAAAACTGGCTCCATTGGAGAGAATTCCCTCTTTACATCAGGCAAAATATCTAAATAGACACAGATTATTGTATCAAATCCACAGCTGCCAAGGAATTCATGGAAGTCTGTGGCAACCTGGGATCAGTCAGGATGTGGGAGCAGGAGAATGGAGACCTTTCTCCCTACACACAAGAGTTGCTGTTCCTTGAGCTAAGCCTTGATCGCCCTGAGCTGTAGGTACATGAGGTCTGTGATAGTTAAGCACGTTTTCCAGCCTACTGGAAAACACTAAAGCTGTTTGCACTTCAACACATGGTATAATCACATTCAATGGCTAAAAAGAACACAACTATTTTTAAACTTCAGTAAACTGCTCAGACATGAACCAGAAGCAGAACCTCACTCTTGAAGCAGCATTACCTGATGGAAACAAGGGGTTTACCCCCAAAGTTTCTTTTCAAACTCTCTGAGCAGAATTTTCAGGGCCATCTGAATGTAACAGCTTCTTTCTATCCAGCCCACATTTGAGCTGAAAGGCAGAGAAGAGTGGCATGCTGGACAAACACCATCATGGCCACAGACACAGCTCCCCTGCCCAAAGACCTCCTGGCCCAAAGTAGACCAACATCCACTAGGAATGCTCAGCAATCTGTACGCTTGGGAATAGAAAGGAGCCCCAGAGGAGCTGTTTGTATGATGAAGAACCCACATGGATTCAAACACCCCGAACTGGAGGTCATACAGGCTGGTGTTTGATATGCAGCCAGGAGCAGGGAGATCCCAGTTCATCAGTGATACGGGATTTGCTGCATGAGGCTTACTTACAGCCAAGTGCAGTCTCAGGAGACTACTGAGGGACATGGCAGCTTAGCCCTCTGTGGATCAGCAGCTTATTTCCAGTTGCTTAAATTTTCTCCTCCTCTCTTGTTCTTGATTCTGTTGGATTTTCTTTCTACTCACCAGTATTACATTTTCATTTACAGTCAATATGCTTAGGCCAGAGATGATCACCAGCACTGGTAGCTGACAACAGAGCTGACACAGGAGCTGCCTCTGAAGTCGCCTGCATTAGAGCACAGCTGAACTTGCCAGATGATGCTACAGCAGCAGCTGTACCCCCACAAGACCCCATCTGCCTGCCCCCCAGGAGCCAAGGCCACCACTACCAGCTACCATGGTACATCCGCTTGCTTACAGGAACAGCTCCTGCCCTTCCACATGACTTCACTTCTGGAGATCCTCAAAGCCCTCTGACCAGGCATCACTTCCCCACAGCCCTGCTCCAGCCGCATTCACGAGGGGCAGGATCACCCCACACGCCCCATTGTTCTGCATACATGAGACCCAAGCAGAACTGATCCCATGAACCGCCAAGCTAAAGGAAGAGTTTTCCCTGTAAAGGAAGTGACAGCAGAATGAGCTGCAGCAGCACTGGAAGATCCAGAGCCAGGACTGAACCCTCCCGGTCTGGCCTGGGAAGCTGCAGCATGAGAATCCTTTTTATTTCAACAAAACCATGCAATGACACCACAGCAATATATCTAACACACACCCCCTGCTCTTACTCAGCAGTTTGTCTCAAGGCTACACTGAAACAATCCCAGCCTTTACTTTTTATTTTCTCCTTAATTTTGTTAAATTCTGCTGTCGAAAAAATAGTAAATAGGAAGCGAATAGATCACAGCAATTCTACTCATTATTCCCATTGATTTTAAGTCTGGCCAGGGCTATTATGATCATGTTACAAATTGTCTATTTATAGAAGGGAAAGTTTAAAAAGCACTAAGTTATCCCTTCTCACCCCACAGTGATGGGCAGCTTCTAACCAGCTGGTGCCCTTCCATGCCGAGGTGGCTGCAGTCAGTGGCAGAACAAATGATCCCTTTGTGCAGTTTTGCATTAATGTTTGTCAAGTGTCTTGGGCTTCTCTCAGTGTTGGCTATTAAGGAACAGGAGCAAAAGTCCCTAGAGCAGAAGCGTGTGTGTGGGGAGGGGGGGGACTTATCCACTTAGGCTAAAACCCTCATCAATATACGTTCGTCTCACGAGAGTCCGCACGCAAACAGGAGAATAAAGTGGGTGATCACCATGCAAAGGCTGGCTGCAGAGGGACAAGGCAAATGCAGGGAGCACTTCAGCTATTCTGCAGTGGCATTAAACCTCCTCTGCCTGGCAAAAAACGCTGGAGCCAGCATTAAAACCACCCTCCAAAGCTTTTGAGCATCAGCCTTGCAGCCAAGCACACCCGGCACACTTCGATTTTGATGTACAGTTTGAAACAAATCAATAGCAGTATAATAATACTCAGCACGCTGTGTAATTTTTATATCATTAGTTTTCATTTTCCGCTCCCCATGCATCAAAAAACTTACAACGGGCTCGTAAAGTTTATTTAGTATTCCATGAATTCCTAATCAGTTTCATTTCATAATGATTCAGAGCGGCCGTTGCCAGGGCCCCGGTGTCAAAAAATCGATAAAACCAACACACTTTTCCTGATGGCGGCTGCAAAAGGATCTATTGTAGGGGAATTATGATTTATGTCTGGGCTGCAGCACGAGCAGCAGCAAGCGACAGCCTGGCTCAAGAGCTGAGATGGTCGCCAATAATGATTTATATGCAATGCCTCTCCCCTCCTCCCCCAGCCCTTCTTGCCCCCTCCTCCCGTGCACCACCACCGGGCCCCATGTGTTGTGTTGCAGTGGCTTTGGCGCTTGGGTGCTGCAGACACCAGTCCCCAGCTCACTATGGCTGATGCTGTCCCTGCATCCCCTTCTGCAGAAGGACACTGCACCACAGCACTGCCCCACTAACCCCCTCCTTGCCCCCAGGCTCTCATGACAATCTATTCAGCTCCAGAGGAGCACAGGGATGCTTCGATTTTCAGCTCCATGCAGAAGGTGCCTATTTATCTTGGGGCACCCATTCTGTCAAGCCTGGCCGGGGTAAGGAGAATGGTGTGGGAGTCCAGGAGCAAGCCTGTGCATCACTGGTCCCATACAGACTTGTGCCAGAAGAGAGTAAAACAAAGACTGTGCAGGGAGATGAGGACACCCAGCACTGAAGTATTCCAAAAGTTGAAGGCTTTCAAAGAAACGCATTTCTGAAGACTAAGAACCCAAAATCTGAGGGATGCAGTTCCCCTCTGTCATGTAGCACAATGTCCTTAAAAAGACAGATATTCTGGGTTAGGAGGATGGTTATAACTGGTAACATTGAAGTTGCTCACATACACAGAGATAGCACTGGGTTCTGCTTCATTTAACATGTAAATCAGGTTGGTGGTTCTCCACGTGGCAAAGGGAAGGCCAGAGAAGAGTATTTGGGAACAGAAAGGGCAGGTACAGCTCACTGTTCAAGTGCTGTTTACAGACAGGATTAACAGCATCATTTAAATGCCTTTACTCCCCTTTCTTCATTTCAACAGAGAACTGTCAGCAGCCCAGCTCCATCAGGAGCTTCCCTCTCCTCATGCTGCTCTTTGACACTCCTTCAGCCTCAAAGCCACATCCACCCTTCCATCCTCATTTGGTTGCATGTATGAAGATGTACGGCAGCATCTATGATTAACAACTCGCTCTCACCTTTTCTGAGCTCTGCAGAAGCTGCAAGATGTGTTTGGAGCCACCAGAAACCAACAGCAAGCACCAGCAGCTCACAGCACAGCCTGATGATGCCAATTGATAAAGGGAATTAGTCCTTTTCCCTATAGCAAAACCAGCCTGCTTTATTATGTGCATTAAGGCAAGAGAGGGAAGAAAAGGGGGAGAAATACTAAGACAATAATCCCCCTTTTAGCTGAGTTGCTGACCAGCAATAAGCAGGTTCATGTCCAGAGCACAGTTGCTCTTGCCCTGAGCTGCAGACAGCGCAATCACTCCTACTTTGGAGCCTCCCAGTCATCACATAAGAGACGCTCAACTTTGGGGGCTGGCTGGGGGAAGGAGTGTGTGTAACCTTCTAGGAGGACAGTCCATGCGAAGCACCACCTCCCTTCCCAACATCTGACAAGCTGGAATACTGCCTGGAAACTATGGCAAAAAAGCCTGCCCAAAGCATCTCTAGCTCCTGCCCAGCTATTTTACAGCTTGGAGAAAAAGGGGGGTTATTTCCTCCCCCTAGTTGTGTACACACAGTATTGCCAGGCTCACTCCCTGCCCATACCCCTGGGCTGTTTATCCTGTGCTCCTTGCAGTGGGAACACAAGTTATCCAGATACAACCAGTCCCTAAAACTTGGCTGCTTACCATTAACTTCCCAATACAAACACTATTTCATCTCCCTGAAGTTCAACAGGAATGCTAAAACATTTCATGCAAGTAACACCTAAGACTCTTACTACAGGCTCCACAGTTGGCATGTTTTCCCTTTTTAACTCAGCAAAAGAACTAGGTTGTCACAGTGCTGTATTAATGTCAGCATGAATTTGCCTGTATCAGTGCTAAAGTGGTATTTTGGGCCCTCTGTACAGGCCAAATTCCTGCCTGCTGCATCAGAACAGAAGTCAAGGCTCAATTTGAGCTACAGTATTAATTTGACAGGCTGAGGGACACAGACATTAAGCCACACACTCAGCTCTGTGCTTCCTGGGAGAATCTTTGAAAGCTAAAAATGAACAAATTGAGGTTTTAAACAGTGTGTAAGTAATAGAGAATGTGCTTTCAGCTTTTTCATCATCCTGTACTTAAATGGATCATGTTCATAAGATTTTTCTCATAAAATACAGGCCTGAAATACCCTTTTTAAAAGAAAGCTGAGATTTATGCCTAGCTTGCTCCTCACCTGCCTCCAGATCCAACTTAAACATTCCATCCTGCTATCAAAACATGTAGTTAGGTGGAAAATTCAGTATGCAGCACAAGCTCCTCAGCAAGTCTCTAGTAAACAAAGGGGAAGTTTAAGTTGGAATTATGCCACTTGGTTAATAACAAGCAGTTATGATGAGATGATTCAATAGCTTGGGTGAAATGAAGGTCCCACTGATAGTATTTTATCCATTTATTTACACATGTTGTGTTCACACACACACACATTCACACTGTTTGCTGATTATCTCAGAGAAGCAAAGGTTGAGATCCAAGCTCCTCTTGGTCTCCCCGCTCCAGTATAAACATGGTGTTTGTAAATGAATACAACACCAGCTAGGAAAGCACTCAGACACCCAAAGGTGCTGGTGTTATTATTCCGGGAGGAATTGTAGGGAAAATATCATGGATCACAGCATCCTCTTTAACAGGAACATGCAGGCAAATCACGACACAGTTTTAGTACTCAGTTTTTGACAGCGTTTGCTGCCAGTGTGAGGCTCAGTCTAACGCAAGCAAATCAACCAGAAGCTTCTGAAGTTTGAATTCTCTTTTTGGAGACAACAGATTTCTTTCTTTTCAGATCAGGCTGATGAATCACAGTGCTTTAGGGAAGCTTAAGTGACACTGGAGTTTTGTACAGCAGCTTAAAGCAAGAGTAAGTTTCACTGTGTTTTCTCTCCAGCTGAATTCT
Organism: Nestor notabilis; assembly: GCF_000696875.1. Taxonomy (NCBI): domain Eukaryota; kingdom Metazoa; phylum Chordata; class Aves; order Psittaciformes; family Psittacidae; genus Nestor; species Nestor notabilis. The sequence continues at coordinate 25,848 of NW_009916877.1, read as the reverse complement.
GATGACACAAATGAAGCCCAAAGGGAAGACGAGATCTGGTTCAAAGTTTAGAGGTGAGAATAGCAAGATGTAGCCTGTATTCAGTAAGGGGGAAAAAGTATTTCAGTGGAGAAAGATGCATTTAATGGTGAAAGGAGTGAGGATTAGACTCTTGCATTTCACGGCAAGAGCTGCTTTGCAGCTACATGCTCCTGTCCCATTCACAGCTCATTCATGCTGCCTCCAAGATGTTAAGCAGTAACTTGCTCAGGAAGGAGCATGGATTTTAACAGCCAGTTGCAGCTACCCATGAGTGCAGGGAGAAGAACTGGGCCAGCAGATAACACACCTGCACATAAATAGCTTCTGCAAAGGAAGGTATAGCCCCACTTTTATCACCTTTGAATTTAGCCCAGGAATTACTGGATATGGTCATTAAGACCTGCAATCTTATTTACAAGACATCTTTCAGGAAGACAAAAGACCTGCACAGACACATAATTACATTTTGCTTAGCATAAGCCAGACATTTCATACAGCTACACTAAAAGGAAATAGAGTTTTCTTCCCCTCAAAAAAGTAGGCGCTGCTTGAAACTGCACTTTTATTACAGAGGGGGGGGAAGGAGCTAAAATATTGAGATTTAAGGGAAAAAAATAATCATGGGTTTATGTTCCCAGGCTCCTGTGAATATTTTCAGCATATTTCACCATATCATTGCACGGTGGGCTCTGTTCCTGCTGCCAGAATGGATGTTCCATCATTTCTATAGTGGGGCTGTGTGACATTCATTAAGTGCAGCTACAAAGGGAGAGGGTTAACCAGCGCGGCCTCTTTTCCCTGATTCGGTCATACATCAGCGGGCGCTCCAGGTTAAATGCCCAGAATCCCGCAGCAGATGGATAGGGAGAAGGAGAGCGGCAGATACTTCACCCCACACTACTTAACCCAGGGAAATGAGTCTCGGAGTCGGTGTCATGGTAAAATATGGAAGCTCACTCGGATAATGTGCCGTTGGAGATTTTTTTCCCAAGCCTTTACAAGTGACTGCACGTTGAGACACCCCCTCTGCAAACTCACCCTGGCAAAAGCAGCTATTTGTGTGTGTGATTCACCTATATTGACTATTAAATATGAATTTTAACCCATAGTGCAATCAGCAATACAAGCCCACAACATTTCTTTGCCTTTAATATCACAACATGAGAAACTGTGCACTGGGAAGTTTAGTTTTGCTTACCCAAAAGCCCTTAGGAAACAGAATGGACACTTAGTGCTCAAGTACTCGGGGCCTCCCAATGTCAAGTGCTGCTCGCACTGGGGCTCCTGCTCTGTCCCCCAGGAGCTGCACATCTCACCCGAGATTCCTCTGCACTTCCCAACTGCTGCACTTTCAGGTGGTTTTATTTCATGTTTTATTAATTCTCAGTCATTTGACAGCTAAAGGATACCTTCACTTCACCTACTTGTGAAGGAGCAGTGTTCCAGTACTCTGGATTATCCCAGCTCCACAACCGTGTTTTTAAGCAGTTCTGCAAGAACCCAGTGCCAGGATCTTTTGGGAAACGCACTCTTTGAAGCCCCATCACCATAATGCCTCTGTGGCATTTTTGCAATGCATTCACAAGGTAGGCAGACACAAAGATGATAGTCCTACAGTTCAGAGTACCAAGAAGACATCCATTGTACTATGCTCACTTGATATTAAGCACATACAACCAAACACCTGAGACTCAACAGCAAATAAGCTGCTCACAAGACTATCACTAAGTAAGTGAATATATGCTTATGAGGAGAGCCTTACTTGAGAGATTATGGGACTGAGAAACAGATGAGAGCTGTGTCCTCATGCAGCTTAATGACAGCAAAAGAACCAATACAGTCTGTACATCAGATCTGCACACACAGAGGTCCTTTGTGGGGTTTATTCATGGTTTCATAAAGCTAAGTTTAAAGTTTTACTATCTTAGTTTGCTTATAGAAAGGAGAAAGGCGAGGGTGAAGACACATTGCTCAGAGAACAAAGCACTTGGTACTGGCTGCTCCAGTTGATTCTATCCCCCTAATAAAAAGTAGTAAAAAAATCAGTATTTAATCAGTGCAAATGAAGACACAGATAACACATACAAGTATATGGCACATGAGTGTAGATGCACATACAATCATAAGGCTACGCCAATAATTCACATTCTGACGTGGAGAAATAACTATCGAGTTGTAACCACAGCCTCTCCTTTCCCTTAATAACCACCAGGGAAACTCCAGAGCCCTGCAACATCTATTGTGGGTTTTAATATCTCAGAAATAATTGCTAATCAAAGCTTCATGCGGTGGGGCCAGTGGGAAGCGGCTCCATGTCCTCAACACAAAACGTCCGCGCGAGCTGAAGGAGTGGGAAGAGGCAGGGACACCTCATTTCCACCTAGTGATCCAGCTCCATCTGATGAAAAAGATTGCCCAGCAGTCAAAAATCAAAGCAGCAGTGTGGTGGGGAGCGCCGGCGCGCTGACAGGCCCGGGCATGCCGGGGAGCAGGCATGCAGCAAGTGAAAATTTGGTCTCCACTAGGTGTGGAAAGTCAATGTTAGTTGTTTTTAAAGTTATTTTAGCAAACACGGAGGGGTTTTGTTCCCTTATCAAGCCTGATTGAATACACAGGGGTTCTACTATCTTATTAACCTTAGCAAGTCTTTGCCATTCTGTTTTGTTTTTAAGACATTACGAGTGTTCATTAGTGCCAAGAAATTCAGTGGGGTTTGCTGGACCTGGGGTGGTTCCAGCACTTCATGATTTGTTCCCTTCTGACAGATGAAAGAGAAATGTACACAGAAAGAGTTCGGTGCAAGTCCTTAGCACTGAAATGTTCAGCATCTAAGTGAATGTTTAAAGCTGAGTAATGCAATACACACATAATTAACAGCTTCTTGCTAATTAGGGAACTCCTTGCTAATGAGGCAGCAATAAGCTGAGCAGCAGTCACAGAACACAAAGACAGGGTCTTCCCAGGCAGGTTGTTACTTCCGTTAAAACAAGCAGTAACACTTTTCCTTCCCAACCAGCTTCCACCACCACCACCACCCACCCCCCCCCCCCGGCACACAGACACAGCTCAGGAAGTGCTGAACACATTGGCAAAGAAAGGCTGTTGTGTTCCCTGTATCCTGCTTCACGGCATCCCAGGAACACTGGGCAGCGCCACTTCCCAGCCCCAGGGTAGCTCCCAACTCCAAGTAAGCTTTCCAGACCACCACAGAGCTTGCTGGCACTCCCAGCCTCACTGGCACCAGTGTGCCTGCAGACACAGGGACCACGTTTATAACAGACACAAACACCTTCGTAATCCAGCCCTTTGCTCTTCCCAAATCCAGCCACATATTCTACCAAGGGGAAGATTTAAACTGTATTTTAAGTGCCATCATGTCCTTGCTGGCAAATGCACCATACTACAGGACTGGCAAGCCAGTGTCATGAGAAAGGTGACACATTTGGAGAAGAGAAAGATCAAGCACACACAGACCACATCTGGTAACTCCCACGTTGGGATTCAGTCTCAGAGGCTGCTTCCTTGCTCCCAGTTCATTTTCCCAGCACAGGGGCAGGGGCATGCATCCTCCCAGAGAGGCAAGCAAACAGCCCAGAAACACTCTCCCACCTCCAGCCCCTTCCTGCTGC
>NW_009916877.1:12798-22172 GCF_000696875.1 Nestor notabilis | reverse complement strand
TGATTGTTACTAGTCACTTATACCCCAAAACCACAGAAGCTTGTTAAAAGAGGCACTTCAGGGTGAAACACCACCACCACACACATGTATGTCTTTCCCCCAAACTGAGGCCAATATAAAGAGGACTCTCAAGATCAAGCTTCCCAAGCCACTTGTCCAAATGCATCCCTACCTTCCAGAAGGGCTTCTTCACTTCTTCCAAGTGTCCCTATCACAGCAGTTTTCACCTTCCCACTGCCCAGCTGCTGTCATGTTTGCCTGAACCATTAATACATGGAACAGGAACTGCAGCTGCTCTGCTCAGAGGAGCAGTTTCAGAGAACAAGAACAATCCTCATCAGTGCTTAAAAGCTTCTCACACTCACAAGAGCTGATTTCAAGTTAATATTCAGTCTCTTGGAAATAATTGTGTTGAATAAAGGGAATTTGGGTGGTGATGGTTGGTTGTTTCTTAATGAAGCGGATTTGGAAAATTCAGATAAACTTCACTTAAGTCTGTTCTTTAAAATAAAGAAACAAAATAGAGATATCTAAGACTGAACAGTAAGGGTTGCAAAGGAAAAGCAGCCAAAGGCAACCACTCAAGCTCCAAGCAAGCAAGGCTCCTTGCTGCCGCTGACAGCTGCAGTTTTAACAGGCTTCATAGCATTTAACTCTCATATGTATTTATTTGTGCCAAGGCTGTAAATCTTATATTGCTATTTAAGCTAGAGATAATGCCAGGACTGAAATGAGCTTGAAAACAACATGCTTTAAGATAGAAAAGCTGGCACAACTCTGAAAGGTGCTGCTCACAGTAAAATGAAGTGAGCAAGCGCTGGAGCTGGACCATTTGTGCCTTCTCCTGCCAATACCATGTTTGTGTCAAGGTAGCTTATCCCCATGGAGTACCCAATTCCGAATCTATAGGATCAGCCTTCAGTGGTGTTGAACTTTGCAGTGTGGAATGTCCATGGCTCAAATGGAATTTCAATTCTTTGCATTATAATGGCACCCCGAGGCCATGTCACCAGAGGGGTTTGTCCATCAAGGAAGAGGGAACCACAGCAGCAGCGGGCCAAAGATGTCAACATTAGGTATTTGCACAAGGGTGTAGAGGTATTCTGAGCTTTACCCTTGACAGAGCAGCCAAAACCCAACTGCCTCTCAGATAAAGGCAAGACTGCGCTTTCTTTTCCAGGGGTCCTTTACAAGTAATAGCTGGTTTCTCTAAAGAATAAAGATAAACCCTTAAACTCCATTTATACCATCCTGAAAAAGAGAAAAGGGAGGGAAGGAAAGAAAAGGTTAGGGGATTAAAGCTTGCAGATGCATTGCACAGCCTGGCTAAAGCTCTGGAAAGACCATCTCAACCTTTGATCCCTGTGTGGAAGGAAGCAGTTATTTGAGCAGGCTCTTACAGGACACATGCTGGGGACATCTGTGCCAGCAGACCCTCATCAAGGCAGACCCAGAGCGCTGGACCAATTTGTGTTCCAGGATTCAGACAAGAATATGAAATTCCTGATGGGATAACTAGCTACCTGTAGGGGCATGGATGAGTTTCCTGGATGGATTGTGAATGAGTGACAGTTTAATCCAGGTTTTTTTCCATGTCTGGGTTTTTTTAGGGGTTTTTCTGCTTTAAATCTAGGAGTCTTTTAAAGAGACAGATGTGCAAAGCATTGCCCAGAAGTCTGCTACCTTCAGGAGGAAAAGGACTACTTTGTTCTCCATAGACCCATCTCCATCTCCCCCCATTCCAAATTTGAAGTACCAAGGGTCAAAAAAACCCAACTATCTTCAAAAGTTTCACAGGACTTTGCATCCAAGGAAGACTGATGCAAAGAACCTTGTAATTTAGTTTGCACATAAACCAAACTAGAAATTCAAGGGGGGAAAAGCATCCTCACAATCCCCCCCTTTCCCTTCTTGAAGCCCTCAAGGCCTTACAAAAACCAGTAGCTGAATCAAAGCTGGAAAGGAGTTTGTCATTCATTCTGTGGTGCTGTAGACCTCTAGCATGATTTCAGGTTCTCAAAATCCCAGGTTACAAGGTATAGGAAGGTTTTAGGACCTTAGCAAGGCACCCAACCTTTCGCAGTGGCACAAACAATGAGCAAAATCAAAGTAAACTGACAAAGGAACTCATCCACACACCAATCAGCTGGTTTCAAGCGGGGCTCACCCTGACTAGTGCAAATCATCTCACCTAACCCAAGAGCTACAACTGCTCCTGGCCCAGATGTGTCCTTGTGTGGGCACACACGGCCAGAACCCCCAGCAGGGGCACAGAGTCAGAAACAAGAAAGTAGAAAATGGGGATTAAAAAAAAAAAAAACAAAAAAAGGTAAAAAAGCAGCCCCACAGATGACCACAACACATCCTTGGTTTTCTAGGTCTGTCCCTTAGTCTCCAAATTACCCCCACAGCAAAAACATGGGACAGGGAAGTCCAGCTGTTTCAACAGCATAGACTAACACAGGTCTTTGGCACGAGGATAAATTGTGCCCTGAATTAACAAGAGCAATAGTAACTGGAGTCTTTGAGAGGCACTGTCAATATTTGCTCCACTTGTCATTGACAGAAAGCACAAATCCTGTGCCTGGGTGTCAGTGCATGTCAAACACCTCATCTGCAGCACTCTGCTCAGGGTGCTAATGAGATGAGCACCCAGGAGGGACCTGCCCAGGCTGTAACCTGATGGGTAGGCGAGCTGGCTGAGGAGAAGGGAGGGAAGGGGAAGAAAATCCCCCTGCTATCATGTGAAGAGGCATGACTAAAGTGACACCAGGTAACAGCAGCATCCATTCTGTGTTACAAGTAAATGCTTCATAAGGACAGGTATTCTCCTGGGAGCATCTCTCTGATATGAGAAACATTTAGCATCTTCCCAGGTACAGAGTTACAGGAACCTTCATAAATTAACCTAAAGCCTTGTAGATAATTTTTTACTTCCCCCACACACACACTGGCATTGACAAGGAGTTCCCAGGATCAGTGCTCCTAAAACCAGTCTTAAAACACTAATGGTATTACCTATTATTACCATCAGAGCATGACACTGCATTTTGGAAGTCCTTTCCTGGTTGGACACTGGGCACAGCCAGCACTATTCCCTTGGCACGATAGTGAATATCTTCCCTTATCCCCCTTCAATGGGAAGTAACTGTTGGAAACTCTTCCAGCAGGATGCAATACAGCAGAGGTGTAACTGAAGGTTGCCAAGCTCATGAACAGGCAGCAGCCTACTTCTCTTGGAGGGAAATCACTCCTCTGATTTACTAAATTCAGACAGCAAATTGAAGGAGCCACATCCAGGGTGAAGTCCAGCCTGGGTAACCATTTCAACTGCTCTTCTCAATACACGTCTTCATGGTGAGGAAAAAAAGAACCAGGCAACTCATCACTCTGCCACCCAGATGATGACTTGAAAGGAGAACAAGCAGCAGCTTAATCATCTCTTATTCTCCAGGCTGGCAGGGATTTGCTGTGCACATTGGTGAGGTATCATGATGAAGATGCAGCACTAGGTGTCTGCATCTTCACATACATACTTTCTTGCTCCACTGTCCCTTCATTTCTCTCCCACCTACAAATTCACATCTGTGTCATTTCATTACTTTCAAGGCTCCAGCCTGGCTCCAGAGAGCCATCAGGTTCCTTTGGGCCAGTGTTTGATATAGCGTGGAGCAATTCTGGAACACACACGCAGCCTCAGGACAGGTAGTTCTGGCACCCCAGATGGGACCAAGCTCCAGCTGTGCAGGAGGAGAGGCTGTGCCAGCCAGCTCCAGATGTGTGAAGTCTGTGATGCAGCCAAGCGACTGCAGCTCACAGGGCCCACCTGAGCTGACCTGGGTACCACTGATGGTCAGAGGCATTCCCACCTCCAGCATCCCCTCACACCAACATCCAGATTGAAGCTGAACAAGTGCCTGCTCCTCTGCTGTTACTGTGTTTAACACCCCACACTGCTGCAGAAACCTGTCCTGGCCAGACAAGGCATTTGCAGTCTGGGGACCATCCGTCCACAGAAACATCACTTGAACCTCAGCTGAGGGGTCCCTTTTCATTAGGGCAATCCAACTGCACCCGATTCAAACAGCAATGAGCTTGCTGTCTGCTTGCCTGCATTACATCTTCCTGAATCCTTCTGCTCCGCTCTACATCAAGGAGGAGGGGGGAATCATTTCTTTCCTCCAGACCTAATTCCCATACACTGCAAAGAGAGAAATGCAATGTCCTGAGCAATAAAAGCTGGAAAGTGGAATTATTTTCTGTCCTATTCAGATGGAAATGAAGCCGAGCCTCAATCCTGCCACCCACCTGGAGCCATGGTATGATCCTATAGATCTTTGGATCAATACTGCATCACAGCTACAAAACTAGAAGGGGCAGGGGGGGAGGGGGGGGAGAGGCACAAAAACCAAGGAGTGTAAATTCTAACTAGATTTGTTCTGTGAGGGTTCCCCCCCTCTATGCCACTGTTTGGAACAAGGTCCAGCAGGCAGCTGGGGCCAGAGAATTGCAGAGCACTTTGCTTCCTTTACAGATAGCTGCTGTTTATTCTGAAGGCCATTATCCCTCACCCCAAATAAACGCACAAGAGTATGTTGTTTTCTGTTTGACTGTGTGCAGAGAGAACGAGAGAGAGTGCTACACCCTCTGTTATTCCTTAACGATTCACTGAAGTGCAGCAGCTCCAGGGGAGGAGTGGTTTGAACCGCCTCCCTGGTTGCTCTCCACCCAGGCGTTCTGTTATAGGCGACCAGGTGAGTTTCTACCCACACAGCACAGTCAGGAGATGAAGAACGACAGGGTTTTGTGTTTGTTTGCCTGTAATTTAGGGCTGCTTTACATCCCAGCATGCAGCCAAGCACAATGTGGGCAGGGAGAGCTGCTGCTCAGGACTGTTTTCCCAACTGCCTGATTCCCTGGCTCTCCAGGGACACTGGTGTCCAAGGGGCAGTTATTTCATGCAGTCCAGCACACAGGCTCAGAGAACCGCTGCTCAGAAACCACCTGGGTGAGAAAGGGCAAGGAAATTCTGTTCCACGTATTTACTTTGAGCTCTCAGGGGTTTCCCATCTGGGAAGTTCACCTCCTTCCTTTCCTCCAGAGGAGACACTGACCCTGACACAGAGACCACTCCTTTGCAGGGGGCTGCCAGCTCCACACCTCCAGTCACATCCCCAGGGCCCAGAGAAGGAGGAACAAAACATCGGAGCTCTACAAGCCCTTCAGTGGCTGTTTTCTATGGAGCAGAAGCACAAGAAGCCAAACAAAACCATGAAGCAAACCTGCTACATATGCAAGGACCACCACACTGCAACAGTAACATCCCCAGCCACCCCAGAGAAGAGAGCAGGAACACCTTACCTTCCCCAGCAGATGAACCACACACACGGGCTTCACACCAGAGCCTTGGAGTCATAGCAGCAGCTCCACATATGCTTTCCAGTAATACACCAAGCAGCTTATGCCACATCAGGCTGCAGCAGCCTGGCACAGGTACCACTCACCCTGCTAGAAAGCAGAGCCTGGCCCCTCCAGCTCCTCTTTTCTTTCCCCAGGGTCTTGCTAAGCACCTGCAGCTGCCCTGATGATAAGTGGAGGCAGGTTTGCAGAGGGGAGCAGCCTGACCTCCCCTGCCCTGCTCAGCCACCAGCTTCTCCTTAACCACCCCTCATCAGTGTTTGGGCTGATGCATCAAAAGCGAACTTGCTACTGGCCCCCCAAACAGTGTCTCCTAGCTCGGATCTGAGTCCAGCACAATAAACAGTGCTGGTACTTAATCACCTTCCAAACCACAGATGTCCTTTAGCTTTCAGTATTTCCTGAGTGACTTCATGGCTGTGAATGCCCAACAGTGTAACTCTGAGCTCAAATCCTGCACTACTGTACACAGGCCAGACACAGCTCATTCCACCTCTAACCAGCCCTGATGCCACAGTGAGAGCCATACAGGCTTAAAAAGGGCACAGAAGTTCATTCTCTGGATTTCACTGCAGGTTCCTAATCAAGGGCAGTATTTATAACCCTGGGTTTATTTCTGTGGTGTCCCCAAACACGCCAGCTAATAGAGATGAACCTTCTCGTACCAGTTTATCTTTTCTCCTTTATGCCAATATTTAATGCCTTCTTTCATCCACTTCAGTAATGACTCGCCTGGTTTTGTATGATTAGGGTTCTGAGCAGCTCAGTACTTGTGCACTGGAACATTAGGGCAGGGATATAGATGCCCATAGGACAGAGATAAGGATTCATGAAAGAGGAGACTGGGCTGATGCAAGAGAAACGCATTTAAAAATGCACTAGTGAAGAGTAACAGAATGAAAATACTTGATGAATATTTTAAGTGGCCAAATATAAAACTGTGTGTCTATATGTATATATTCACAAAATGAAAGGCACTGAGTTTAATGTCCAACCAACCTTTAATTTGCATCACTGATGGGATTTATGTGAATTTGGGGCCGGAGTCTGCAAGGTGCTTGGCTGCTTGTCCAGGTCTAGAAAAGCTGATTTCTGAGGGCATTTATTCATCTGAGGGAAGTCGAGGACACGATACATTGAGCTGTTTGTGGGGACAGACTGTCACAACCCACGTCTCCCAACACTGAACACCCCAGGTGAAGACAGACTGTGACACTGTTGTGTTTTACAGGGAAAGAAAGACAGAACATTGACATTTTACCCATTTTCTGTCCATAGATGTAAAAGAGAAAGAGACGCTTTCAGAGAGTCCTGGGAGGCTCTGCAAGTGAGCAACAACCTGAGCCTTGCATTATCCAAGGTCCTCAGTGACTCATGATTAGAGAAATCCTCTTAAGTTCCCATGTCTGTAAGAGACATGTAATATTACTTGCAAAAAACCAGACTGAAAAAGTTCTCCAATGAAAAACTGCACAGAAAAGCCAGAAAGCAATAAAACACCTCAAAACATAAGTCATGTTCATTGAAATAAGCCTGAAAGAATCAAATTAAGAACAAGATGGTTTTTATACTCCTACACATGTGTATACATGGAGGTGGGTAAAGCTCCATCTCTAAGATGACAATTTCACAAGGAAGTTCAACAGATCTATTAAACAGTTACTACATCTCATTAAATCTTGAAGCATTTTTCCCTAAGAGTTTGTAAAGCCTGTGAGAGGTTTCAGCATTACTGCCCAAAAGGACAGAGCACTCTCCCCTGCACACGTACTTCTCAGAGCTCTTGGTGAAGTGCACCTCAGTTTCCTGGCTGCAGTTCAGGACTGCAGACACATGTCCCCCATGAGCCCTGTGGCTGCACAAAGCTCAGAGCAGCCACAGGGACCTGTCTGTACCTGGCAGCGTGAAACAACATCCATAGGGGATCTCCCACATTGACTCATGCAACACTCAATGGTGGTTTTACTAAATACCCCTGCCAAAGAACCCCCAAGGATCTCCAGCCAACACATCCATTGCCACCTGCAGTGCTTCCTCCACCCCAGGCAGACCAGCATGCTCCTTATCAAGAGCATCTCAGGCTTCTGCAGGCTTAGAACATCTCACAAACACTTCTAATTAATTTTTCCAGCGTGCAGGAGGAGTAAACAGACTATTGTGGATGCTGTCAGTGCTTGAGATCAGGCCCAGACCTCGTTCAGTTTCCCTCAGAAATTCTTTGACCTCTGTCAAAAATGCATTGACAGGAAGGTCTCTCCAAGTAAATGTTTGCAGCAGCAACAAAAGAGGAGGTAATAGTAGGCCTGCTATGCATACAAGAGCTGTAATACTGGTTTAGATTTCTATGCTAATTTCCTCAGATACAGTAGCAAGCTTTGGAGACTCTTTAGCTGCTGCATTACTGTAGTATTTCTCCTAAGAAATCCTGAAATCTAAGTTCCAGGCATAAAACCTCCTTAGATAGATTTTGTACTTAGCAGAAAGCTAAACCTTTATTTATTTATCACTCAGAGGAAAGGCTGGCCAGCAGTCTGTGAAATCATGGTTTGCTCCTCAACGCAGTTACCACAGCTGGGGACTTAATATTTGGCTAATGCCCACGATCCTTATTACCATAAATATTGTAACAGTCAGGAGGGATGGGAGTCATCCATGAGATATGATCTTGTCTGTGGCTGCTGATATGATCTCAACACAAGTCAATTAAAACTGCTGGAGTATTTTTTGGAATCATTGTTATACCAAATCACTGCACGGATGCAGATGTTAAGTAGGGGACGTTATTCCACTGCTGCATGGGGCAAAGAAGGGCTAAAGGAATACTGCAGTGCTGGTAGTTTATGGAGGCATAAAAATGAGTGTGGACAGTGTTATAGTTATTCCGAGGGCCACTATAATTGTATAATAATTCTGTTTACACTTGTCCATCCTATTTTTCTTATAGGAAGTTATATATGAAATGATTCTCCAGGACTGTCCAAGGGACTAAGATATAAACCTGAGAGATTGTGTTTCCTTACTCTTACCGCTGGCACTTTACAACGTCCTCTCTTTTGCCGAGGCTGACTTTGGGTAGTCAATATAACATATTCCTATAACTGTCAGTAGGATTGGTAGGGTAATTTGCAGAGGTTTTGTGGATCTGCAAATTGAGAATCAGCCCTTGGAGGATTAAGGTTTCACATTTAATTTTACGCTAATTCCAGGCATTTTCTGAGCAACGACAGGCTTGGCTTTACTACCTCATCCACACCACTATTTACTTCTCCTCTGGCTCCTTTTATTGTTCTGGGAGGATCCCAAGCTCTTGTAGCACTGCCCTATCTGCTCAGCTGCGTCCAGCGAGCCCGTCTGCCTGCAGCGTGGCTCACAATGAAGTGCTACACTGCAGAGTTCATTTGCAAGTAAGCAAAGCAGTAAGAGGTGCTCAGGCCCAATTCTGCTCCTGTTGCTGGTGAACATCAGCTAATTGCGTATACTATGCAAAAGGCATGTGGGTTTGCATCAGATGATGCCCTCCAAATCTGTCATTCCCATCCATCCATTCCTTTTTATGCCTCCTGGATTGTTTTCTTCTGTCATACTATTAGTAATTGATACTTTTAACTGGAAATACCTCCTCAAAAACCTGACCCATGTCAGGGCTGTGAGAAACACCATGAACACAAAGTTAGAGGAAGTTCTTGCCCCCAAAATCTCCAGGCTGAAACCTCAACAATGTCAAGTGCCAAGGCCATGCACAGCCCACACAAGCTTCATTTGCTCAAATAAATTGCAGATTGTTATTTTTCCTTTTAAGAGGCAAAGAAAAAAACACACAATTTGGAGAGCACTTGTAGAAATGAGGAAGGTTTCACCTAGTGATAAAGGTAGTTCTGCTCCAGTAATGAGGAGAAAGGGAACTTGCTAGCAAGAATTAATGAGATCACAAAGAACAGGCAGGGGAAGTGAACGTT
>NW_009916877.1:9375-12782 GCF_000696875.1 Nestor notabilis | reverse complement strand
AGGAATAATAGAGTGAGAAAAAATGGAGTAGATCCCTGTGGTAAAAACTATTAGAGGCGGCGAATTATAAAACTATTAACCAGAATGTAACTCCCAATTAAAAGATGATTTAACACTGGAATCTGATGGATGAATTTTGATTAAATGGAGAACTATTAGGAGCCCTGGGAAATGGACTTCTCCTGCCAGTTCTAAAAGTTAAAAGGCAGTTTGATATAAAAATTTATAAATTAAGGTTAATTACTTTAAATAACATGGCTGGAAGCAATAAAAAGAAATTTATAATATTCTCTGGAGTTTTAGGAAAATAATATAGATATCCTCACCTCTCAATGGAAAATCGAATTAGCATCCCTAAGTACAGGTTGACAAAGACAAAGGCAAAATAAACTGCCTGACAAAGGGGCTGCATGGGAAGCTGAACACTCTCAGCCTTTGATCTGCCACAGAACTCCTTGTCCTGTACCAGAGTGACTCCGTTCCCAGGGTGTTCATGTAAAGGAGAGGAGCTTCTTCACTTCAACCTCTGAAACCCACCGCGAGAACGCTGCCAACCAAATGATGGATGCTGATGATGTCCATGGAGGCTGGATGATCCTCCTGCCCTTGAAGGAAGGCTTGGCTCTTCAAGCTGGCAGGCAAAAATCAGGTAACCAAATCTGTGACAGCAATGGGAGGGGAGACAGTAGCCCAAAGCAAGGTCAAACATTCCTTCTCTTAAGGGCTCATCGTTGTTACTTATGAACCATTAAATACTGTGAGAAATGATTGAGCCTAGGTGAGGAACTGGCTTGTCCAGAGAGATGTGGTGGGTTATTCACAAGTGTGGAGTTGGAGAGCAAGTGCTGCTCCAGCCAGAGGGCTCCCAAACGCACAACAGGAAGCTCAGCTGGAGGTGGGTTATGGGGAATACACTCTAATGTAGAGAAAGAGGGTGTTTGTGGGGGCTGTGTGAAGGCACTTAGTTCAGCCTGAATTTCCTTCATCCTTTCAAGTGAATCCCATGGAGGAGGTAGGAACTGAGGAAGAAAAGCATGTGCCCATGTCACTCCACATTAACTGCCTGGACTGGATCATTCCCCAAGGAAATACAGCAGAAGGAAGCAGAAGAGAAGGAGGCTTCTCCTGTAACAGCCTCTAGGGGGGTTTATATAACCATTACCAAAGAGGGTCATAAAAAAGGCGGAAAGCCTGGAAGGTTTCCACAGACCACAAAGGATCCCCAGGAAGCTGGAACCATTATACAGAGACATTCTCCACTAATAGAAATGTCTCCTTTCCCCCCTGCAAGGGGTCTTCCTCTGGGCATTGCCAAAGGGAGAAGAGATCCTTCAACACAGAACAGCCATGTTCTGCACCTCATCCAGCTGGATGTGTGCCCTCCTGACTGCTCGGAGCCGGGGTCCTTTCTGTCCCATTTGAATGACCATGCAGTTGTGTGCCCACCAGGTTCTGTTTTCCTGCTGGCCAGTGTACCTAAATCTGTCCATATACAAACACACACTGTTTCAGCCTCCTCCTGTCACCTTCCTCCATCAATGTGCCCCCCCAGGGTGCTTCTGTGCCTGTTCACTCGGATCTAAACCCTGGATACCCCCACCACCACACAGGGACACCCACCCTGCTCTCCGAGTCACGCTGTTCCACACCATGATCAGAAAACCTCTCCATGAGTGACCCGTTTTTCCTAGTTTTCAGTCCCTTTGAGTGTTGACCCTTGAAATCTCCACCTCTTCCCTTCCCCCTTCCCCACACTCACTGCTCCAGGGTCACCCCATGCCCCCCGGTCTTTGTCTCACAGGCTTTCCCTTGCCCCAGCCAGGGTAAGTGCAGCGCTGCTCCTTTAAGGCTCAGTGCCTGTAAGTGATTACTCTTGGCTATCACTTTTTCTCTATCAGACATGTCATGGTGAAGAATCTTCAACCTTGACTCTTACAGCTGCCCTAATTATAGGACATATTTTTGGTGCTGTGTCTTTATTCCTTCCCGTGCTGGCACTCTGACCCCGGTGCTTCCTCCGTTGCGCTTGTGTTAACAAGGTTGTCCATTCTCCAGTTTCCTCACTCTGATTTGTAACTGGAAATTACCATATCTGGCTTTCACTCACTGACAACCGTCACTTTAAATAGGCCTTTTAAAGTTAATACGATGTCCATTCTAAAGTGGAGTATTACTTTTCAGTGATGTTAAATGAGCAATTTAAGGAGCTATAGGCTTTTCTTGGAAGAAAAATTAAATTTTATCAGCCACTTCATTTATGAAGAGGGCAAACCCCAAACAAATCTGTCAGGAGCTGCTGCCATCCCTAAAAAAATAATAATACAAGAATAACTCTAGTTAATGGGGGTAAAATACAGAAGAAATATACGAATTATTCATAAAAACATGTCTAACTCATACTTCTTAGAGCCTCAGGTACCTGCTGCAGCGGGAATATACTCCCTTTGAGGTCTCATCCAGTGAACCTGGTGGATCCATGGCCAACAGGGACAGTATCATGTTCAGGCCATGCTATCAGTGGTGCCTCAGGAAGTAAAGCAGTTCTTTACTTGCTCATTCACACTGTTTCAGGGATGTTTAGACTACAATAGCTTTTTGCTGAGAGGGACAGAGTTCAGCTACCACTGGAAAGGGCTTTGTCTTGTTCCTTCAGTTCCACAGATGATCAGTGAGGAGTCTGCCCAGCTTTCCTCCAAAAATCCCAAGGCTTCACAGCCTGCTCAGAAAGGAAGGGGATGATGATTCTCTGATGAGATCAGGGAGCAGAAGCTGGGAAATCTGGCCTGTGTCCATGGTTTATCACTCACACGCTGCTATGCCATGCTCACTGACCAGGCTTTTCAGAGCCATACACTGGTGTCCGATCTCTCGGTTTCCATCCCTTCACCTCCCAGCATTGCTGAAGCAAGGCCATAAATCTCCTCGCTTCTCAATGGGATGCGAGACTTCAGTTCCCTCCTGTTTGGTAAATGATTTGAGAACAAACCTCCCTTCTTGCAGGAAGTCCCTATCTCCAGGCAGCTCAAACAGCTCCAACCTGCCTGAGATTTCAATGTTCATGTGGGATCAACATGCTGGGCCTAATGTTTTTCCCCTGGCTTCTGAAAGGTCAGAACGGCAGTATATTGAATCTCTAAACATACTGATCACACAGCTCTGCTATCTCACTAGAATCCATTAATATCCAAGATACTGGAAGGGAAAGGGGAAAAAAACCTTCCTCCATGAACTTAAATCAATTAGCTGGGACTAAAAAATGTAGATTCTTGTGGAAGAACAAAAAATGGAAAACATGAGGCCTCATTATCCTGTCCCTGAAGTGCCAGAGGGCAAAATTATCTTTCATGATGATGTTCTGCATTGATTAGTCAAACATGTAGGAAATCATATTAAAGATTTGACACCTG
>NW_009916877.1:1486-9344 GCF_000696875.1 Nestor notabilis | reverse complement strand
AAGAATAGCGGTGTGCTACAACAGCACATGTAAATGTTGTGGTGAAGGGGTATGTGCTTTTGCCAAAGAAAAGGGAGATGAGAGTGTGGAAAGATAATGGGAAAAAGCAAGCTTGGAAAACTCCCCGTGAAAGAATGTTGTAGGTTTTGATGCTTGGTTTGAGAAAAAAAAATATCTGTTTCCATAGAAGGTACTTCAAGAGGCTATATAATAATTTCTAGATCATTCCTTCTTCGCTTCTTGTTAATTATCCTGCAGACCACAGTATTCAGCAGTTGATTAGATGCATTCAGGTTCAACAGGCAGAGGAAATTCTAGAGAGCCAGATGCAGAAATCAAGCACTCTCAACGAGACATGTTATCAAGGTTTATAGGTCTGTAGTGACCTCACTGTGGATTCAATAAAAGAATAGATACAGCTAGAATTAATGGAAAGAAATATTGCCCTGAAATAGGAGAATGAGATCTACAGGTGGATTGAACTGGTGTAATTCACTGAATTTCAGAGAGGCCACCTGCGACCAGGCTCCTGTAGTCACCCTAAAAGCAGGGCAGAAAAGGCAGATCAGGTCAGTCTGGACTACGGGTGAAGTCCTGGCCCTGCTGGAACCCACAGAGAAGTTTCTGTGATCCCTGTATCTGCAAACACCTGCACAATAAGCATCTGCCTCCTCCAGAGCTGCCAAAGGATCACAAATGGCTGCAGCTCTCATCTCCTGAGTACCTGGAGCATCAGGGTGAAAACAGAGCTTTGTCTTCAGCATCAGCCAAGCACCAGGTTAGAGAGAATCAACTCCTACACTGACAGAAGCCATTTCACTGAACTCCTCAGCTTTTACAGTCCCAAATCAGGGAGGGGAAAGAAACAACTTTTAGCTATTTAAGTAGTGCCACTACCACAGTGCCTGAATCAAGGCCAGAGACAGCTACAAGAGTCTGTTAGTTATTACTATAGCCTTGCAAATCAAGTACCCTGCAAGAGTGGCTTTCCTCATGACTCTGAGGTTCATAATGCACATCTCTGATCAAAATGCTGACTGCCTTCAAAACCAGATGAGCCATTAGATGAAAATATTGTATAAAACCAGTCTAGGCCTGTGCTCTTATCAAACAACCATCAGCAGCAGCTCTGGGATCTTCCAGCACTTCAGGGCTAATTTCTACGTCACTGTTAAGTAAATTCCATGGCATGGATAACCTAAATTATTTGGCAGATTAGACTGCAGGAAGCATAGCAAATATTACTGAAAGCATTTTAAAAGCTGCTGTACAAAGTGCACTATAGTGATAAAATAGAGCAATACTTAATTAATATGCACAAAAAGCCCTATAGTGAAATTATTTTAACCCCTTTCTCAACTGATTCTTAAGGGTGGTGTGAACAGAACACATGCTGCCATCAGCTAAGCAGAAAAGCATCTTGGTTGTAAGATGAGGCTGCCAGGAGTGCAAGTCTCTTACAGAAGGAAACCACCCATAAACACAGTGAGAGACTGAGGCTTCCCCATTCAAAACTATGGTTTTTCCTCTTATTACTCTGTTGATGGCATTACTCTACCAATTCATTCAGCTCTCTTAGCACTGAGCTCCTGATCTCAAGTTCCCTCTCTGTTTACTTCCATTGCCTCGTGAATATGAAATTTCTTCTCCCTTCTGGATTATAGGAACCAAGATTTTTTGCTGTAGGGCAAGCCTCTGAACATGATAGGGCCCATTGCTTCATCTCATATGTGCTCCCCCTGCTTCTTCCCATCACTCTGCCATATTCTGCCTCCACACTGTTGTTCCACAAGGTAACAACACATGCTTGATGTATGGTCCAGCCACTCATCAACAGTCCATGCTGCCTTCAGGGCGGTTCTGCACTCTCAGCTCTCCCTCCTGTTCTTTCAGAAAGGACTCTCCCCTTCTTCTCTGGCTTTCCTTCCATCTTGTACTTGGTGATCACAGTCCTTGGGCAGCACATACTGGTGAAGACCATGACTTCCTGATGATGCCTGTGTCACCCCAGAGCCAAGGGTGACCTGCTAGTGTGAGAGAAGCAGGCTAAATCTGCAGAAGATGATTTTATGGGCACAAAGATACAGAGAACCGCTGACAAGAAGCCAGTACAGCTCATGCACTTTCACGGACTATTTAGACAAATGGTCCTCACAATATAGTCCCACTGGCAGCTCTGTGAGTAGTTGGGTAGCAGGAAGCAAGTGCAGCACCCATATATTCACAGGTACATGTAATGTACACAAAAATATATAATAAGCATCAGCAGTCTTCATTAGAGTGCCCCCAAGAATTATGGAGATCCCAACCTTGCAAGCCAAATAAATTATTGCCAGAGGATTATTATGTATTCTAACAATATCTAATGTACCTCTTTGTCTCTCATAAATTACAGGGCATCCTCTGACTCTTAGAATACACTCTGCCTCATGCACAGCCACTATATAGTCTTTCTTCCCTCTAAATACACACAATGGAAACTCTCATCAGCGTGGTCTTGCATAGGGATTTTAATAGCCGAGAAAAAGGTACTTGTAGTCACACGTTCACTGCCCTGGTGTAACTATTTCAATCACCAAAGCAAATGACCACAATTTAAATGTGCTGATAAAGGGGAAGCTCATTTGCAGTGTGTATGTAAGAATATCATTATCAGCTACAGACACATCTCTGTTCACTGTTCCACTGGAATTCTACACTGTACAAAGCAGTGTAGGCTATAACAGTTTCCAGGATCATTTGACTTTCTGCCTTTCAGTCCAAAAATTGCCAATAACACAATGCTTCCGCATTGACTTGTCCAATATGGACTCAACAATGACTCCCAACAGCAGGTCATCAAACTCCGTTCACTTCAGCAACATCCCCCCCAAAGAAATCCCTTGTATTTTAACACCTTCCACTCACAACTGATCAGAGATGACACCCAGCAAATCTCAGCCCTGGTGTTTATTTGCATCAATAAATAGCTGAAGCTCAAGTAATCTCAAAATTGGCAGCACTTGGTGCTTTTGCCCACACTGGAATTGGCTGAATTTTTTTTTTCCAGCAGATTTATCCAGACATTGGATACCTGCTTCAAGACTTTTAAATGTCTGGATATACCAAAAGCACCACAGAGTTGGGAAGTTCTGTACTTCATAACCAGCTCCTTTATTGACCATTTCTGCTGGGAAAGACACGGAGAATGCATTTGGTTGTGTGCTGCATTCAAACTGCAGAGAAAGCTAAAATTACTTTTAAATGTCCCATTCCATTTACAAGGCCACAAGGACAATTGTTTTGCATTATTCTCCCAAATTCTTTCTGTTTCAGGTTCCTTTTACCACTTAGACTGTCACGTACACACACACACTCACATCCTCCTTTAATATGAAGAGTCCAAGAAGGAAATTGTGCATAAGCTGGGCTGTATTTTTAATATATATTAACAAGATGACGGACACCCTGAGTAGACTGGTCAGGGAAAGCAAACGAAGACAAGAAATATTCTCAGAGTGTTATTGATTAACTGTTTTTCAGAACAGAGGGAATCATTTTTAACTGGTTTCAACTATGATGGACTCAAGTGGAAAATGCAAGCAGAGTTAGCAAGGAGCATAATTGACTGGGCATGGAACTAAGTAACCTCTCAGCACGCTGGAAGTGGTGGAGCCAGGGGGGTTACAACCAGGGCTGCTCCAGACCCAGAGCCCTTTCTTCCCAAAGTGAACTCTGCCAGCAGCCAAAGACACCAATGACAAGAAGTAAAGGGAGGGGAAAAAAAAAAGGGGGAGAGGAAAAAAAAAAAGGTCCAGCCACTCAGTTACATGATCTAAATTCTAATCAAACATCATTTAAAGCATGTTTTATTTCAGCCTCTGGAGAGATAGTCCCTCCTGACTCCTCACCATGGCAACCGGTGTCTCATTTCAGAAGTGTCATGCCACATTATCATCTTACCGGCTCACACACTCCTGCCTGACAAGTTCTCTCTGCCCCTTGTGACAACCGTTCCAGGCTTATGCTGTTTATTTTTGGTGTCAGGCTGGCCCTGGCAGATTGAAAGGCAACCTCAACCCCTTGAACAACAAGCACCACACCCCACTTGGTGATAAGAGATGATTTGAGAAGATATTTGCTTACATGTGTATAAGCAATTTGCTGTATGATGAAGCCCCGGTGTGTTTGTGTGAATGCACGCCTGTGTATATGTGTGCAAAGGGGAAGGAAATGGAGAAGCATAACGTTCCAGGAGAAAGCAAACAATTCATTTCAGATCCCAGGTAGTAGATTTCAATCATCAGATCCTGTTATTCACACAGAACAGTATGAAATATAGGCCAAAAAGGCATCTTAGGTACTCTCTCCTAAGAGACATGAATGCAAAGCCAGACATTGACTCTGCAAAATACCCTCGCTGCGTCCCTGCAGAGGGCTGCGAGACACAGCAGCAAAGGCACTCCATGGAAGGAATGGGGACAAAACATGGTATTAATTGCTAAAGGAACACACCAGAGAGACATTCTGGGCCAGATTCATCTCTGCGGTTGTGGTGTCAATTTGGAGCAACATCATTACTGTCAGTGAATTACCTGGGATCATCAGCAATTAGAATTACAGAATCTCCACTCACCTTCAAGTAACGGATTCTGTTCATTGCAGCCAAGTCTTCCTTTTAACTGTGCGTTTTGTAAAGCCTCTACATAGGTAGGGCTGAATCTGCAGCTGGGCTTCTTGGTGTAAGCATAGTCATAATGCTGATACTCATTATATAAGTAGGTATTACATTTAATAGTAAACACAAAAGCAGTATTTCTGACATTCATTTGATTGCTGAGACAGTGGCAGTAAAGCAGCGCTTCTTTCCATTCAAGAGACACAGAATTAGGAACTGTTTCCTACCTTCCCATCCAAGTAGGTAGAGAACAAAGTGTTCTTAGATTAATTGTGCTGTTGTTACCTATCATCAGGCCTGGGGGGAAGCCCTAGGCTGACACGTATGATGCCTAGGTAGCTACACCACAAAGAAGAAATGAAGAAATAGGCGTTGGCAGTAAAGACATCAGCACAGATTTCGTATTTACTATCCAGACCAGTTTCAATAGCCCATGACAGAAGATGGGTTAGCATCCACTCTGGAACAACACACTACATGAAGGGACCATCTCTCCCAGCTAAAAAGGCAGGAGTCATGAACAGTGATATTTTTTTCCACACAGGTTGCAACTATGCTGGGACAGTTGGAATCTTGGTCTTATTTTAATCAGTAACTGACTTCCCAGTTATCATTTTCATGGACAATAATCAATTTTACTATTGCTAACCAAATGAAATGAATGTTGTTTTCACACCAGCCACATAAACCCAGCAGACTATCTAACTGTGATGGGTCACTCGACACTGTCACAGTCACCAGGAACATCATTATCATAATATTTGTACAATTTTCAACAGAGACACAAAGGAATAACAACACTGAGAAATCAGTAAGTTGCTTGGTAGCATTTAAAAGAGAAAAGCAGCATTAAATCCAACATATGATATAGAACTTACGTATTTGAGGTCATCTACAGACACTGGAGTTCTCATTTGCACATTTCACAGAGACAACAGAGCATCTTCCTCAGATAAGCAGCCAAAAAGGGCTGATTTCTGGGAACTTCATTGGGGTATTTTCACACAAGTGATTCAGAAGCTTGTTACTGACAACGTGCCACAAATACAGTTGCTGCAGTGATCTCTTTTTCCTGCTTAACACAGGTCATCAAACGTCTGTACTGATTTCTCTGTGGCTATGTCTATCCCATTAGAGGGGAGAACTCTTCTAGTAAAGATCACCAGGCTGTGAGTAATATCTACAGTTGTTGATGGAAAGACTGATCCTGAAGTAAATCCCTACAATGGGACAATATAAAAATGAAAAGGCCTTGAACAGCTTCTGTTCAAAACAGCCATCACACGGACACAAAATTATGGTGTCTAAGAGACAGAGCAGCTGGACAAGGACCTTGGTGAGAACGGCCCCGCTAGCGCCAAGTGGGAGGATATCTAATGGTTCACAACTATTTTGGCAGTGATGGGTGTTTTGGGCAAAGCTGGTACCAGCCATGCCTCCCAAATCATTCTTACCTTTTCAAAGCTGTGTGCTGAGAAAGGAGCCCATGATGGAAGACTGAACATCGGAGAAGGTTGGAAGAGGAACAATCTGAAGCCTGGCACAGCACTGCAAAACAAGGTGCAACAGCATTTAAAAGAGGGGTGAGTGTGGTTTACATGGGTCACAGTGCAAACAAAACTTGACTCAGTTATCTCAGACAAAGAATCAGAGACTGGGCAAAGCCACACAATAAACTCAGATGCAATCTTTGATTAAATAAGGAGCTAATTGGAATACAGCTTTCAGTAAAAACAAACAAAGCAATATGTTCATTTAGTTTTTAATCCATATTCTGGTAATTGTACCACAGAAAGACAGAGGTTTACAGTATCTGTAAACAAAATACGATCATCCCAAGACACACTAATGGCATTTTACAGAGTTTGTAAGAGGAGAGCATGTAAATTTTTAAAACCATAAAATGAGGAGAATTAGCACTGATTATGGAGCAGCAATGAAACTCCTGAGCTGCAAGTCCCATAAAAAGCTATAACACAGCAAATGCTACCAGAGGACTTTCCAGAAAAGAGAAAAGGAAGACAAGGGGAATATTTCACAGTGCAGATACAGCATCCAGGGAAGGAAAGGAGGAAGGAAAGGAGGGAGAGAGGAAGGGAGGGAGGGAGGAAGGGATGCCTGGATGGCTGTACTAAGCGTGGGCTCAATTCTGCCCCCAGCTGCACACCTGCAGCACCTTATCAGCTAAGATTTCTCCATTTCCATATCAAACACAAACATGTACCTAGAGGCAGAATTTAACCTACTCCCTCAGACCATACACAACTAACAGAGATGGGCACCCACTGTAGCAAAACATCACACTGCCCAGCCACCTTGCTTTATAGGAAACGTACAGTATAGATGTAAATCAGCAGTCTTTTTATTTATCCCGAAAGTGCCTAGGAACCTCTACTCAAAATCGTATGCACAATCAGGTAGAAAAATATGTATACATGTGCACATGTTGCTACCAACACATAATCCACCCTGGGAGACTTCCATTCCCAAATGGCCTAGGGAATATCTCCCTACTCCTTCACAGGTGCAAAAATGCACCTTGCACAATGATGAACTGTCATGTTGACTACGTGGTCCATCTATTCCTCTCCGGCCACAAGTCTTCCTTATACCAGTACATGTATTTTATACTCCATTAAAGCAAATCACTGGTGTTCTTCAGCAAACAACTGTCCCAGGAAAGGACTCGAAGACTGGCAGGAATTCAGCTTTGGCAAGCAAATCCTGTATTTTTGTCTTACATTTGCAGTTGCTCAGGCATATCTATATATCCATCTGTACACCTCTCCTTGAGAAAACCTAACTGCAACAAAATAAATGAGAATAATTCTGCTGTTTCTCTGTTTCCAGTATGTTCCACCAGAAAGTAGGTAATAAACCAGTAAGCTCTCTAAAGGAGACATTACCAATCCAGGCCATGCAAACAAACACTTCAGCATTTTATAATCTCACATGTCGAATGAACATCATCGTTCCCTTTGGTGCCTTAAAATATCAGGTCCATAAAACTACTAAAAGGCAGAGCTATAAGCTCTGCCTAATGCTAGGAACATCTAGAACGGGCACAAAAGCTGACAGTGCCTTTGTTTCCCACTAAATCCTCTCCTCCCCCCAGACCCAGGCGATGGTCCCTTTACAGTCTCCCTAATTAAACATCTAAGTTTTGATTTCTCACATTTGCTATGTCAGTTATCCTCTTCG
>NW_009916877.1:0-1447 GCF_000696875.1 Nestor notabilis | reverse complement strand
TAATGTATCTGTGACTCCATTTCCCTCCTGGCTACCCACAAAGATAGAATCACACCTGCCTCTGAGAAATAATGTTAATTTGCAAGTAAGTCTGAAGCCTCCAAGCTACGTCTGTATCATCTTCACTCATCTGTGGCTTTGCATCTGCAGAGCAGTGTTTGCTGTGGCAGTGCTTGCAGAGGCAATGGGGAAGCGAGGCCCATCTTGTACATGAGCTTCCCTGGGACAAAAGCTGGCTGGAAGCTGGAGTTGGCCGTTCCGCGCTGGGGGAGCAGCATACTCAGGGCAAGGACTGATGGCCAGATGCAACCTCAAGCCACCCAGTGTGGATGCAGTTCATCTGCAAAAAGAAGATATCAGCACTTCTTTAATGTTTAACTCTTGTTTAGAGTTACTTTAGAATTAGAAACATCTCAGCAGCATGAGAAGGTGAAACAAGAAATACTGCAAGACACTGAATATGGGAATTAGAGTGAGAAAACTCCTGGCCTGTCCATTGCTACAGCTGATTTTAGTAGTAGTGTACACAGCATGACACGTGCTGACAGACAGAGTGTGGCTTTTCCAGGAAATGTTTAGGGTTTTCCAACTTTATCCTAAGACTACCCCCTGGACCAACTTCACTGATAAAAAATGAACCTATGAGCGTGGTTGCGAGGGACTCTCCTTAGTTCCCAAGGCCAGGTTTACAACAAGGTTGTAATTTTGCAGACTAGTAAGATCAAGTTGGTGGCAAAAGAGGGCGGATGGAGCAGAAATAAAGTCAGAGCTTTGGGAAGAGGAGGAAGGCGGCTGGTGAAAATGCTGATATTTACTTACTGTAAATGTGGAGCCTATAAAACCTTCCCTCACACAGCAGCCTAAAGTGCCAGGCAGACAACAATAGCATGCTTGAACGAAGTTGTATATTGTTTTGTGAGAGCCGCAGCTCACCGCAGAACTGAGATTAATAACAACCACAGCTTTCTCAGTGTAAGTTAGAGGAGCACACCACCACTTGCTGATAGCATTGAGCCTGGCGAAGCGACTGCTGAAGCACCAGGGCTCCTATTTCCATGAACACAGCATCGCTGGATTTGTTGGTCGATGGTTTTGGGGTTTTTTTTCAAACCAAAGTGAAAAGGGGATGAATTCTGGGTGCTGCCTGATCAACAACACGTGTGTCTGTTCCCCTGAGACAAAGGAATTCAACTCGCAAAGAAAAACCTCTTGGGAAGAGACATTTGCAAGGAAGCTGAGGCCTGTTTAGCTGCACTTCTTGCAAGGCTCTGCCTGGCAAAGCCACCAGGGATTGCGGGGATTCCAGAGCAGAACTTCTGCTATATATAAACACACTTACTTGGGGGATAAGTTTGGTCAGATGTCCCCGTGTCTTTCTGGTACATGGAAAACGGGAGGTCTAAATCCCCCGCTCGGAATCCCTCCGTCTGGAACGGCCTGTGGGAGC
>NW_009916876.1:20797-111904 GCF_000696875.1 Nestor notabilis | reverse complement strand
GGGGCTCGGAGCGGGCGGGGAGAGGGGGGAACCGGGGGGAAGAGGGAGGAACATACCGCCCCGCACCCCCCTTCTGCCAGAGGTCCTCGGGGATGGAGGGTTCGGGGTGCCACCGGCTCCTTCCCGCTCCCTCAGGCAGCCCTGGGCGCTGGTGGGGATCCTCGGAGGGGATCAGCCTTCTGCAGCAGAGGATAAACGGGAGTACCACGGGAGCGGAACCACGGGGTTAGCAGTAGCCCGAAGAGAATTCCTCACCTACGACGGGACCCGGTTTACTGTTACTGCTTTCAGCGGATGGATAAAAGGTTCGGTCTGCCCTGCCCTGACAATTGCTTGTTTTCTGTTGCTTTGCTCTGCTTTTTCTGGCTGCTGTGAATCCAAAGAGTGCAATGCTAATCACAGAATCATAAAATGATTTGGGTTGGAAGGCACCTTAAAGCCCTGGCCACGGGCAGGGATGCCTTCCACTAGACCAGGTTGCTCAAAGCCCCGTCCAACCTGGCCTTGAACGCTGCCAGGGATGGTGCCTATATTAATACCACAGTCTTATCTGCGTGGATGGTGACCAAGCTAACACCTATGCAAAGTAATGTTTCAGCTGCCTACAAAGAGGTGACACTGGCATATTTAATGGATAGAGCCCTTATATTACACCCAGTTACCTACATAAAAATTAAACTGATATGCTGTCTGCTCATTGCATGATTGTGTTATGTACAACTGTAAAAATAATTGATTGCTTCATTTTTCAGGGGTGCCTCATAATGGATTTAAAGTGGAAGCATCCAATGGAATAATTCTCCATTTGGTGGATGAGGTTAGCAGTTGGCTACCTGGTGACCAGATCGTTGTTGCCAGTACAGATTATTCTATGCATCAGGCTGAAGAGTTTAATCTCCTTCCTTGCCCTGAATGTAAAAGTAATCAAGTGAAAATTGATGGTATGAAATATTTTTATCAAGTTACTTATTTGTGGTAAATATTTACATTGTCTTGTCTTTTGCATTCTGCATTTACTTATTTTTTTAGCTAGATTTTGTCCCATAAACATATGGGCACATGTAAGAGGTGTAGCCTCTAATATTATATTGGGACTTGAAAGCTTGACCAGAGGCCTTAGTTCTTTGTAGAAGCCTGGGAAGTGCTGATCTCCTCTGGGATCAGATACTAACAACTGGGCATGTCTCCAGTTTTGGTGACTGTTTCAATGAAAAGTATGCATTTGCTTAGAACAAGGCAGTAATGAAGATGCAGTGCTCACCCTGAATAAAGAGGTTTCTGATTTGCACAGGCAGCCCACTTTATCTTCACATTGGAGAAGTCATAGATGGCGTCGATATGAGGGCAGAGGTTGGCCTTCTGACTAGAAATATACTTATTCAAGGAGAAATGGAAGACTCCTGTTATGGACAAAATCAATGCCAGTTTTTCTCCTTTGATACGTTTGGAGGACATATTAAAGTGAGTCATTTTTAATGCATGTGCCTGCAGGTGTTTTCAGATAGTTCCTTTCCTGGTTTGTAAAACAAGCAATATAATGCATGACACTACTGTAGTATTTGGGGGAAAAGTATACTTGCCTACGAAGAAGGGAATTTTGCAAAACTAGACTTGCAATGAGTCTGTACCATTTTCTTCACTGCGTATGCAAAACCCTTTTCCGGGTTAGTGGGGATTCCTTAGTGGCATTGCTGTGGGTGGGTCTGGTGTGAAGTTAGGTAGTTCACAAGATGTTGCTGTAGGAACTGTGCTTCCTGCACCCCTCATGGCACAGAAAAGTGCTGGGTCTCACCCTATTGTGCTCTGTCTCCTTTTGATTGTCCCATGTGTTCTTGGTGGAAGTGCAAAGCCTTGCTGTTGCAGGGGCTTTGTGTAGAATTACTTATCTGTCGGTGGAAAGCAGGGAGCTGGGCAGGTCTGACCTCACTTGACAGAGATAAAGCTGCCAGGAAATAGAGCCTTGTGGTAATCGCTGCCCCTTTCTGTAGCTGGCAGGAGTCCCTTGTCATACACCACTGTTGCTAAACACTGCACATGCTGCTTGGCAGCTGGTCCTTGGCAGCCCCATGCCTGTAGGTGTGCAGCCTCTGGCATGCTACTCCAAGCCAGAGCATGGAGCTGGCACCTCCTTCTGGGATCAGGCCCTGTGTTACTCTGCAAGCATATTGCCTAATGAGAGAGGAAAAAGGTGGTCTTCTTTTTTGCATCTGTTTCTATTGTAATGCCTGCATTTGTCTCAACAGATACTAAGGAATTTTAGCTCCGTTCACTTGTCAGGAGTGGAACTGAAAAACATGGGGCAGCAAATCCTGGGCAGTTACCCTGTGCATTTTCACTTGGCTGAGGATGTGGATGAGAGAGGAGGATATGAACGCCCTACATACCTTGATAACTTGGCTATCCACCACTGCTTCTCTAGGTGTGTTGCCATACATGGGACTCATGGCCTTCTGGTAGGAGACATATTTTATTAGTACTGAGTTCATTTCTTTGCTTAGGCACTGCTAAACAGCAAGAGCCATTTGTGATGCAAAAAGAAAACAGAATATTGAAACAAGGCATCTTTTCCCCAAGAAATGTCCCGACTTGTCAACTTCATTTGATTGGTGTTCAGGTTAGGACTGTTGCTCTTGTGGTGCAGCTCTTTGAAATGAATTTCACGTTCTTAGTATTGCCTAATTAATATTATTAAAGGTGTGATGAGATATAGTGAAATCTTTAACATGGTTATTCTGGACAGATCGTGACGATAGGAACTTTCATTTAAAATTAAAGTAATGGACTTTAAACAGACCTGACTAAAGCAATGGGCCTTTAATTTGCAAAGGAGATAAAAAGAGACAGGGATTGTTCAAGTCGGAGCAATGTGAAATGTATACAAAGATATTCACATGACAAAAGGAATGAAATATGAGAGGGACAGACCCAAATGTCTGCTTCAGTGCCAGAAAAAACCTCAGGAACTTGGCTCTGACATAGATCCTCGCAAGGGCATTGTGGAGAGAAACTCAAAAAACCCCCTAAAAAGCCATACGTGTCCCAGCTGGAAAAGACAGATTCCTGCTCCAGTCCCAACACATCCAGTTGGTGTGTGCTCTGCAGGACCTTGAACAGTGTTTTGGTGTCTGCGGGCATTTACTCATTCACCTGATGTGAGCTGAGGCAGAGGCACTCCCTGAACTGTCCATGACCTCCTTTGTTTTTCCTGAGCACTTCTTCTCAACCCAGGACATAAACCTGTGTAAGACATGAGTTAGAGGTGCTCAGGTGGGGCCCTTGTGTGAAAGGGTCCTCCCAAAAGGATGTATTCACAAAAATGTGATGCTGGACTTGCGTAACTGGGACATGGATAGCCCAGTCCCAGTTTTCATGTATCCTGAATTGCACTTGTATTGTTGAGATCACTCAAAATTATTGATTGCCTTCTTATATATGTGATTTGCTTTGACTGTAGAGCCTGCTTTTGTATACAGAGCCTTTAGGTGGTAGGAGACTTGCCCAGTGGGTGAGGTTGTAGTTTAACTCCCTCTCTCCTCCCATTGGTATTAAACTTCTGGAGTTAAAGGAATCTGCCAGGGATGAAAACTTAAGCCTTATGCTAATGTGGTCCTGAGAAGAATAGTGTACGGACTTGGACTTTATCAAAAGTGAGGTTGTCAAGGGTTCATCAGTATGTGTGGGATGCAGTAGCTGTGAGATCAAGAATACAAGTGTGAGATCCAGCCCCGCAGCATGTGACCACTGAGGGCTTTGGGTCCATGAATCAGTGAACAGGTTTTATAGTAAAGGTTAAATATGTGATCCTGTGGAATAATCATGTGGTTTTGATACAGCCATTAAGATAAAGAATAATTAAAATGTAATAAAAAGCCTTGCTTTGAAATAAATTATAATAAATTGCAGTTCCAGAGAAGAGCATGTGTATCAGAGCAAGGCAGTTAAATAACATAGATGGGTACCGGATTTAGCATCATATTATGAAACTTCAGCCCTTGAGGCAGCATAAACCAGATAGGTGGGTTTATCTCACTCCTGTCCTGAGGGTTTAGAGGATGTAATTTTAGACGTACATTACTGGAGTGCTGTGGTTTGTGCTGTGCTGTGTACGGGTCACGCAATGCTGTCTGCAAGGCCCTTCTCCCATCTGCTGCTCCCATGTGCCAGGCTTGCGCCGCAGTGCAGCAGCTTGGGTTACCCACTGCGGTGGGAAGCAGGCAGTGACATGCCTTTCACTGCCCTGGCACACGTCATACGTACACTGACTACTGTAGTCCTTCATGTCTAACGTTGCAGCACATAAAGGTCACTTATATTGTGTTGCTGAACTATTTATAATTCAGTGTGTAGAGTTACCTTAATCATCCAGTGTTGGACACACCAGCGGGGTTGTCACCTGTGTTGTGGACAGTGTTTCGTGCTGTCACATACAGTAATATGCCACTGTCATGGTGCCACAGGTGGGCTTGTTTCCAAGCATGTAGTTCCTACCTGTGATACGCCAGAATTGATCAGTTGTTGGGGTTTTGATGTAGTGGCATGGACCTTATCTTTCGTTCAAATGTAAGTGATCTTTAAATTACGTTATTTCTGATTAGGAGAGTGATCAATACAGTTTCATGTATGCAAACTTCCAGAGCTGCCACACGATTCCAAAGCTGTGACTAATCATATTAATTAATCCAAGCTAAAATCTGGTTTTGGATGCAAGGCGGGTTTTTAATGCAGCTGGCTAAAGCACAGATTAGCCAAACTTCAGCTAAATTCAGCAGAATGAAGCTCTACAATTGAAATGTTCTCTGAAACAGCAAGCAGTTTGCTGTTACAGTTTCTCTCCAAAAACAGTCTTCTGCGGCCTCCTTAGCAGCTTCTGCCTGTCTTTTGGAAGGGTTGAAGTAGCCAGGCTTGCTGTTCTTAGCAGCTGGCAAGGACACTTGCATTTTTATCTAAATCCATTTCCTATCTGTATTTCCAAGCTGGTAGGGACATGTCAGCATCACTACATTTAGGTTCTCTGTTATCCTCCTAGTAGCTCACTTCAAGCCGCTGTACCTGTGTGCAGGGTCTCAGTGGATTTCCCAAACTCTATCAGTTAGCGGTTGGGTACCTGGCTGTGTTGTGCCTTATTTTTAACTCTCTTGAACACCTCATCAAGGCAGAAACAAGAGCAGCAGATTACAAGTTTGAGGGGTGACTGCCAAGAAAACAATGAAATCCAGTAGAGCTATATCTATGGGAACTATACTGTTTGTAACTCCAGATGTTATGTACAGTTGCAGCCTATTAAGGGGAAATCCCAGGGTATTAATCTGGATTTAATTCAAGTATCCCTCAAGTATACAGAAATAACCATGTAGGTTAATATTAGTTAATCTTGCAGTCTTACACAGACATAACTCTGACGTCAACAGGAATTTTGTATGCCTGAAGAGTGAATAAATATGCTAACAGGGATTATTTGAGTACAAAGTTAAGGTTCCAGTAAGATTTAGTAACAAATTGGTGGTATTTTAACTAGCCTGATTTAGTATTTACATTTAAAAGAAGGATTTCTGAATTTTTATCTTCATAAGACTGTACATCAAAGGAGGCTTGTGCTAAGTCCTCTTGGTCAAATTAGGGTTTAATGCAATATCCCTCTGCATGTCAATTAATATTAAATAGACTGAAACAGTAAAATACCATCTCTGCCCAAGCTGATCATTACAGGAATGAAGTGGCCCTGCACCTTCTGAGAGTGGAGAAAGAGCAGAAATCTCGTTAATATAAATTACTTCACATGGTGCATTTTAAAGAATTTCTTATTTTATTTGGGAAGTGTTGCAGCTCATGAAAAAATGTCTACATTAACCATCCTAACCTGTTGGTTTATCATGCAAGGCATACTTGTCTTTATTCAGATATTTACTCCATGACACTGAATCAAATATTATTTCTTAGAGCTGAAGGCAGTTTTAAATCCAGTATTTTGCAGTTTTCCTTTAATTATGCATATGATCTTTCCCAGCATAATTTTAAGAGCAGTTTCACTGTATAAGAAGGTCAGTCTGAAGTTCTGAGTGTAGCCTGGCTTAGCTCCAGGACTGCTGCCTATGCACTGCTCTCTGGGCAGGGGGGTGGCAAAACCACTCCACGTGCGTTTTGGGCATTTATTGATAAGCAAAGCACATCTGTTACAGTTCCTCCTGCTGTTAGCATTGCAGTTGATGGCCTGTATACTTCTTCCCAGGTCAAAGACACCATTGGCTATGACACTCTGGGGCACTGCTTCTTCCTGGAAGACGGGACAGAGCAGCGCAATACGTTCTATCACAACTTGGGCCTCCTCACAAGGCCAGGGACGATCCTGCCTTCGGATCGCAGCGAGGTGATGTGCCTCGCCATCCGCAGCCACGTCTACAGGAATTATGTTCCTGTGCCGAGCACCGACTGCATGTAAGT
Organism: Nestor notabilis; assembly: GCF_000696875.1. Taxonomy (NCBI): domain Eukaryota; kingdom Metazoa; phylum Chordata; class Aves; order Psittaciformes; family Psittacidae; genus Nestor; species Nestor notabilis. The sequence goes on along the minus strand of NW_009916876.1, from coordinate 105,466 downwards.
ATTCCAGGGGCTGTAGTCAGGTTTTGTTCTTTATAGCTGGGTCCCAAAGAATGCTGCGGAGAAACTTTTGAAAGGGGCTGTTTGATATTAAATGAAAAATTGTGGCTTTTTCTACCATTTCTCATTTTAAAGTGTTTTAGCTTCTTTACCGTGTTTTGCTTGTGACGATATCTGTTAACACCTGCGTGAATCCTAAGCAAGGATATTTGCTGCTGGTTAGTCCTGTCGGTGTTTCCTAGGAGTCATAATATATTAGAGCTCTTTGCTCATTTCTGAACCTCTTTCAATTATTTTTAAGTTGGATGTTGAATGCTGCATGAAATCTGTCTGAAAAATGCAAGTTTCTTCAGCCCAGCCCTGGTACAGGCTGGCAAAAATATCACTTACTACCAAGGGAATTTTTGCCTTGTTTCACCAGGGCTGAATCAAGGCTGGGGCATCTAGAATAAATCGGTCAATAGTACATGAGTACATGAATATCTAGAGTACCTCAAGAGATTTAATGAGAATGCAGAGATTAGCCTAAACTACAGGGAGTGTCATTTAACAATAAACAATATCCTAATATAGCTGACCAAAGTTAGCTTCTATTTTGGAGGCTGATGAGCTAGAACACAGGCACTCAGGGACCTAGGCGAGTGTTTGCAAGCAAGAACCCAGTTTAGCCAAGGAAATTTGTATTTTCATGTTTTCTGGAAAAGGATGTAGTAGCCAAACTTATTCTAATTTATGTAAATAATCCAACTTAATTACCGTTATTGTCACTGAAGTGCTAAGGTTGCTGGTATGGTTAATACAGGCTTATTTTGCGCCTATTTTGTGGTTCTATTAATACAAAGGAGTGTAGATTCTTGATTGCATAATGGCTAATGTGGATAAAATACGATTGAGATCTTCTGCTTAGAATTATCAGATTAATTAGTACGGTCATGAGAAAAGGTTTACAGTGTTTTTACATGTGGTCTTTATTACTGCAAAAGATGTTATCAAATAAAGCAAGCCAACAGATGACCGTGTTTTCGTAGCTGTATCTGGCTTCTGTTTGTGCAATGCTCATCTTCCCTCTGTAGCAAACACTCCTTATTTGAACAAACATCAAAATAATGTGTCCTTAATCTCCTGCTTAACGAGCCATTTGTGGTTTGCATGGACATTTGTTTAGTTTTCCACGTAGAAGCTTCATAAAGTCCATAGACAATCCCCTACCTCCTGCCATTGCCCCTGAAGTTCACTTTTCAGCCATTTTACAAAGCTGCTTGACTTAAAAAAATAAAAAAATAGTAATAAGGAAAAAAAAAAAAAGACATTGGGCTTCCCTTCAGCTGCATTTAACAGAGCATGGATTTTGTGTTAACAGTCTCATATAATTTACAGAAGGTTCAGTGTGTGGCTCCAGAAACGAACATATCTGTCATTACTAGATGATTTCTTTTCCTTAAAGAGAATCATTAAAAGGTTGTGTGGAGTTTTAAAGTCAATAGGAGAGTTGTGGCTCAAGTCCAGTGCAGTGCTATGAAAATGTATCCCTTCCTGTTTGGTAACTGCTTAGGATCATTTTGATTTTGATTTTTCAGGGCTGTCAGCACATTCTGGATTGCAAATCCAAACAACAACTTAATAGAGAATGCAGCAGCTGGTGCTCAGGTAAAATCATTTAATGGCAAGAGCTGTGCTTTGCCTCTAGTTCCCATATAGTCTACTTTTATAGATGTCATTAGCATGAGGACAATGACCGTTTAGTAAGCCATCGTAAAATTGGGATATGTATTTCTGCAACCTTTGTCTCTATTAAGAACAAGTATTTGCCTACAGTTCTCATACTGATATCTCTCACAACTGTGGCTGGGAATGGTGTGAGATGTCTCTTAGCAAATGTTGATTTTTATTAGTAGTTAATAGTTAAAAGCTCAATAAAATTTTGTATGTGTATTTATAAATATATACTCTCTCCTTTTTTTTTATCTTTGATGTTTCTGCAAATCATGCTTGTTTAATGTGCCTGTATGGAGAAGGTTATGTTTTCTAATAAACCATCTGAGTTTTACCCACAACATATATGCATTTTTAAACCCCAAGGACCCACTGTGCATGCCAAAGGATTAGTTGGGAGGTTTAAAGAGTATGGGCTAGTGTGTCCCCTCTGGGACTCGAATGTTTGGCAGGCTCAGGTCAGAAATCTGGCCAGCATAGTGGAAACTCTAAATCTGCAGGATAACCTGTGTCATTAATTGCAGTGTCCCATTTCTCAGACCTCCCTTTGTCTTTTAGGATGTCGGGATATGGTACATCTTCCACCGGGTTCCCACTGGACAGTCCGAGGGGCAATATCCAGAGGGACAGGCTGAATATACACCCTTGGGAGTATTTTACAACAACAGAGTCCACTCCAATTTCAAGGCATGTGAATGGTTTTTATATGTTTCTATCAATATAATTGTATGGCCTGGGGCTGACTGTGTGTGGTGCTCTGAAATCAGATGATCATGGGTGTATTATGTTTTCATAAAGGTCTTTTAACACTATATCAAGACACAGTTAACTTTTGGGGGTGATGCTCTTTCTAATGATCAAAGAGGGAGCTGAGCAGAATGGGGGTCTTGTTTCAGGCACTTCACTTTGGTGCCTGTATCAGAGGGGATGAGCCCAGGCCGTGGGTACACCTACTACTAAGTGAGATTTAAGGAATGACAAGCAGGGCACTGAGCACTACCGTTTGCCACAGTGGTGCAAGGGCATAGGGGGATGAGCAGAAGTCATTTATGCCAGGGCCTGCTCATCACCTTTTAGAAATAAGACCCAAAATTCAAGGGTAATTCCAAGGAAAACACTTTCTCCCCCAAATACACTGTTGACATGAAAATGTAACCTGTAATCTATAAAGAGCATTTTAACTTATTTCTCAGGATTCCAGATTGAAATCAGTGCTGTTCTGTGTCAATTTGGTCCATGACAGCTGCTGCTCTTGCCCTAAGCCTTGAGGTTGGCCACAGCAGCTCATGTTCTCTTTTGACTATTGAGAGACTCGTCACTCTTTATTTAAAATCTTAATTCTTAACAACACACTTTTTCCAAGAAGTTATCAAGAGCTTGGCAAAGTTCCTTATTGCTTTCTGCAAGGGAGAGGGAGAGAGTGGGAGTTCAGTGCCTTGCTTTGGGTCAGAAGACAGCCCATGATGCTGATGTGTAACATATGGCAGGGTAGGCTCTGTCCTGACTTCAGCGTGCTACATCCTATGCTAATGTCACGCTGAGCAGTGCCAAGTGACACCGAAAGGGAAGAGAAAGCCCAGGCTGCAGGCGCTTGCTGTGTTTTCATGCACTGGCTGCCCATATTCTTTGATAAAAATCTGGGATCTCAGGTTTCTGTTAAAATAATCGGAGGCGTGTGCGTTTTCAGGCCGGTTTGTTTATTGGAAAAGGAGTAAAGACAACGAGAGCCAACGCTGAAGATCCCAGAGAGTATCTCACTGTCGATAATGCCAGGTAAGCACATGTTGTATGGCTAAGGATTTTGGATGGTTGTATTGCTTCTTGGCTTCTGCACTGTATTTAGCAGATCATTAGTGGCTCATTATGGCTGGAGCATCTGAAGAAAACACACAAGCTATCTCTAATGTGCAGAGGCAAATACTTCATAGCTATGCACTTAATTGTTTGTGTTAGTGTGGACCAAAAAATGATACACATACACTTGGGGTTATGAGGACTAAACAGTGAAGCATATGGAAGGGGATCCAGATCCCATTAGTCCATTAGCGGGTTTGTAATCGCCAGCATTTCTTATTAATTGCTTAAAAGAACTTACATCTGAATGATGATGGAAGAGACTGCTGAGTCTGGTCTAGGATTGATGAGGAAAGTCAAGTAGCCTGAAAGCTTTCTGTCAGCTGCTTTAAGATCTCTGAGCTTCCTTTCACAGTGTGGAAGGAGGTAAATTAAGGCCATTTTCTCACTCACTGCCGCCCTATGGGTCTGTGTGAGGAGGCTGTGGCAGAAATCGGGCACTGGTCCTGGTTGAGCTTTGGCTTTTTTCCTCCATCATCTTGTATCAATGCCTCATATGATGCTTCCATATGGCTGAAAGGGTGACTTTGTGTCCCTTTGTGAGACTTCCCTGCCAGGGTCATCCCCTTGGGCACTGAGGAGACACGTTCCCTAGTACAGCAGCCGGAAGAAGTAGGAGGTGAGGGCAGACTCAGAAAAAGCAATGATGATATTTTTCCAAACACAGCACAAATCTACCATTAATAGCCAGTGTGGCAAGAAACAGCCTGCAAGTAATTGAGAAGCTCCCAGTTCCCAGGGTGAATCCTATTTTTATATCATGGCTTCTCTTTCAGCAGACACAGAAGCATACGGAGGTCTGGTCTGTACATGCAAGGAAAGCAGCTTCAATTACTCCATTATCTTTGCTGAATGAGATTCTTGAAAGTGCCTAATTGATTTTCTAACATCGACCCAGGGATTCTCAATGGACCTTGTAAAGACAATTACAAAAGGACCCAAGTGACTTGGGAAGAATGTTTTCCATGCCTCTGAATCACACTGGATCAAATTAGGGAGTAGATGTGGGCCTGTTGAAGTCTAGTGAGAAATCACTTGTTGATTTCACTGATGCCAGAATTTCACCTTTATCAGTGCTTCTTGTTTTCTGCTTTGTACCAAAGCACAGAAATGGAATCAAGCTATTAGCCTGACTCTGACCCAGGGCATTCACCTCTTTAGGCCCATCATACTGATACGTGGAAGCCAAACAAAGTCTGCCAGGCACAACCTCCTCTGTCTGACGCTGATTCCCATGTCTCCTGTGCTGCATTAACTAAGCTCCTTGCTTCAGGTTTCGCCCACATCAAGATGCTGATCCTGAAAAGCCGCGAGTTCCTGCTGTGATTGATGGTCTTATTGCTTTTAAAAATAATGACCATGGGGCCTGGGCCAGGGGCGGCGATATTATTTTCTGCAACTCGGGGTAGGTTACTTTAACTACGTGTTATATTGTTCCCCTCCTGGCAGACATAAATAGATCTGTAGGCCAAACTCACTGCAGACATTCCTCATCATTTACACCTCTGTGTTTCTTCTGTCGCAGGTTTTCAGACAATGGAATTGGACTCACTCTGGCAAGGTAATTTCTTTAAATGGACCTTCTTCCCATTTTTCCCCTCAATATAACAGGTTGAAGAATGGAAGCCGAGACACCCCCCTGGCAATTACTGTAAGACACAAGAAACCTCACATTTCCCTCCCAGACCACATCAAGTCTTCCCTGGGCAGCCATTCATACGAGGGGCAATTTAGCCTTTCATTCTCTTCGCCTCAGCATGTCTGGGGAATACATGGTAATTGCTGAATATTTCCTTTTGGGCGGTAGGTCCTGACCAGTAGACTAAACATCTGGCTCTGCGTTTGGGGAGGCTTTTCATCTGCTCTATTCCAGTAGAGCAGCATTGCCTGTAGCTCGTGTGCTGGTGGGGTAGGGTGGCTGGGATGGTCCCATGTGGTGGCACAGCAGGTCTCCTGCCTTCTCTGCTGGTGTCTGCCACGCTCCTGATGCTCCTGTTTGCAACCCTCTTGCAAAAGATCTGCAGACACAAAGCATATCCAAAGCCCACCACAGGCAATGAGAGTCAGTGATATTTGGCTCTTGTTTCAGGGATATAGCTAAAAATTTATAAAGCAACTTGGTATAGAGCAATTACATATATATATAGAGAGAGTAGAGCTAGTGTTACCCAGGCTAAGTTACCTCTAATACTGATGCCTGAGTGCTAAGCTACCTCAGTACTAACTTGCTGGTTTCTAAAGAGATTTTAAAACAGCCTTATACCAGTGAATGCAAGTTTTTTTTACAAATTAAAGAAGAAAATTTACTGTGTCTGTGGTGTAATTAAAAATGTTAATTCCTCGTTTGTGCAGTGCTGCATAGTTGCCTGGTGTATCTTTTCTTGTAGTGATGGGACTTTCCCGACAGACGAAGGCTCCAGCCTGGAGGTGACACGCTCCATTTTTGTTGGAGAAAGCAGCAATTTTGGGTCCCAGGGAGGCCAAAACAGCTACTGGGGAAAAGGGGCAAATGGGGAATACAGAACACTACCCAGAAACAAGTAAGTTTTTCTTTTGCCATTTCTTCTTGGCGTGAACATAAGCTAGAAGAAAAGCCTCAGGAATGAGTGTGACTACCAATAAGTAATTTATACCGGATGTTTAAATCATTGTACAGGCCAGAAATAATAAGCATCCAAATAAACTCATTTTTCAGGCCAACAGCTTGAGCGCATTCTCGCCTGAATGTATTTGATTTCATTTTCTGCTTAATTTATTAGTGACTGGAGAATGGATTAGAGAATCTGAAAGATACCAAATGGCTTTTCTGTAGTGCTTCAGCAGCGCAGCATGAAGCTGATGGAGCAGCTCCTGTACACCAAGCCATCATCCCTCCTGCCGGTGTAGCTGGGCAAACATGGCTGATTCGACAAAGGAGAAACCTTTTGTCATTATTGCATCTTACTTCTCTTTCAGTAGCTGTATGTTATTTTGTATTTTGATAGCAGCACAGCCTCCTGTTTAGCAACCACGGTCCCTACCCACTTCCCCATAGCAAGTTGTGCTTCCCCAAGCCTAAATTCTACTTTCATCATGTTTTTGGTGATGGTCACCAATTATTAAACCCTCTGTGAGGAATATAAAATTAATAATACTCAGCATATGTGTCATGCACACAGCCCTGACTATAATGTCTCAGCCATAAGTGACGCAGGAGTGGGATCTGTGAAGGACAGCAAGCATAATCAGAGCTATCTTCACTTATAATCAGTGTTGTTATTTTAATTGCATTGCAAAAAAAGGTCCTTTGCAGTACAAACAAGTTCTAATCATATTGTTAAGCAATGTACTCTTGAAAAGGAGTATGTCCAAATGTCCGATACCTATCCTTGCATTACACCATAGTGCAAAATGGGATGTAGGGGTTGTACCAAATCCAACTACTGAGATAACAGATCTTGAAATTGAAGAGGAATTATATGGTCAAGAAACACTATTTGTACCTGGTGTTTTCAACTGGCAAAGTGTTTCTGGATCTCTGGAGCCAACGAGTAAGGAAAACATCAGGGCTGGGGGGAAAATCTGGGCCTTGGTGACCCCAAAGAGCCTGTGTGCCCACTTTCTGTGTCTGAACAACTCTTTCTGGACTCAGTAGGCATTCGCCTACCCTTCCAAGCTGCTACTAGCCAGCTTCACTGCCATCTGTGGAGCTGGTGCAGGCCACCCTTTAATCAAACGCAGCCAGGGCCAGACAAAACTTGGCACCTTCCTGAAACAAACCATGGAAAGGGCAGGTCCTTACCTGTGACTCCAGTGGTCTCTCCTTTAACACTGATGTCTTGACAACACATCCATGGACTGATACTTCAGTAATAGCTTTTCTGCATGAAATGCTGTGTACTAGGTCTTATGGACCTTGTGTGAAATGTCTTGTATGGAGAGGAGAAACTGCTGCACCATTTGGCACTTGCTTCCAAGGAGACACTTGCCTCCAAGGAGTCTGACTGGTACAATTCTTTAAGTCATGCTGGTACTTCCCTGAGAAACCTGTCTGCCCTGGAACAGGAACCTGATGGCAATGCTGCCACACAGCTTTTGGGTCTTCCTGGTAGTGATGAGCTCCAGGATGGCTGGGAACAAGGTTTTTGAACTGCTTTACCCCAGGTTACAAGTCTTAGGCAAGCTTATGAGTCTTTTTTTTGGCACTTGAGCCTTACCTTGTAGAGGATGTTCAGCAGAGTTTCATCTTTCATTAACTGTGTGATGAGTGAGCAGATTGCAGTTTTGTGAAAGAAAAGGTGGTTTAACTACTTGTTAATATCTCTGTGCTTTCAGGAGGACTCAGAGTTTGCCCAAGCTTTTCACACAGGGCTGTGCTTGTTTTTAAATCTCACAGGACATTCCCTATTCGTGGATTCCAGATTTATGATGGGCCTGTCAGGATGGCAAAGTGCACTTTCAAGAAGTTCACTCCGACTGTTGACAGATACTCAAGTGCCATTGGGTTCTTCATGAAAAACTCCTGGCAGATAAGCCCCCAGAATAATGTGTCACAGATCCTGATGGAGAAGAGTGTAAGTAAGAAAAGCAGAAATATGTGCTGTTAGATGTGCAAGTTTCTGAAGATTTTAGAAGTGGTAAGAGGTCTGTCCTAGAGCAGGGATTTCCAAGCAGTGGTCCATGTTACATTGGTGCGTACCACCAGTTCATTTTGCAACACCTTTTTTTTAAAATGAAGCTTATTTATAAGCCAGTAAAATGTGATGGTATATTATGGTTGGGCAGATATACATAAAATAATCTGCATTAGAGGAAGGCTTCACCTTGTAACCATAAGAGCCAGAACACTGGTGCAGCATTACCAGCTCACATGTGCGAAGGACCTGTTGAGGTGTCCTGATTGAGAGGGACACAATTGAGATGCCAGAAGACAGTAAGCTGCAGTAGAATTCTTATACAGAAATAGAAAATGCACTTAGAAGGAAAAACATGACCCAGTTTCTGGGGTCAGCAGTGAAATTCCTGTTGAGCACAACTTCCCTTGAGGAGTGACAGCAGAATGGGGCTCTGTATCTCTGCCTTGGTAGGAGCTGTGGGATTCTGACCAATTCCACTCCTTGTCCTGCATTCCTACAGGGATCCTGGCCCTGGGAAATTATAGTTTCCACCTGGCTCTCTCTGAGGGATTATAAACTCTCTTTAGTTTTTTTCAAACAAGGTCCATGCCTATTACGATGTTAATGAATTGTAGTAACTTTAGCTTGAGGTTTGGCTTTATCTTGAGGAAAATTTCCATTGCTGTAGGATTGACCAGTATAACTCCCTCTGGTAAGCAGGTACTTTGTCTGTCCCCTCTCTGGTGCACACAGACCAACAGCAGAAGGGTATCTCATGAAAGGGTTTTTTTGAGTGCAGTAACTTCACTGCTCCTCTATAGAAAACACAGTTCCTGTGCATTTCAGTAAAGAGATCTTAGTTACGTTAGATGCTTTAGGGAGGTTTGGAGCAAGAATAAAGGCTTAATTTGATATACCTTCTTTATGTCCTCCCTTGGGGACATGGTTATAAGATGGTCATGGGGAACATGAATGAGAAAATCAACCTGGAACTGGGGAGGGGCACTTGGAGAAAAACATATGATGAGAAAGTTCGATCAGTGGAATGGAAGAGAATGGAAATTTTCCTCCAGTAATAGCCATAGAACTCCGTCCGACAGAATGGCTTCAGGCAGATGATACGTGTGAGCATTAGCAAAGGAATAATTACATCTTGAACGTCTAAAGATGTGTCTCTTTAGCACAGTTGCGCTGTTTGAAGCCAATGAGCCTGTTAAATATCCCAGCATTTTTTGTTTGAGAGGCAGTTCAGTACAGCAACACCTTTAAGATCTGAGGTTTTCAAAGTAAAAATGGGCAGAAGACTTACTGAATACTTCTGCAAAGCAAATTAGAATAGTAGAGTATCAACTTATTACAAAAAACCTAATGTCATTATCCCAATAATTATTTATTGTATGTACATTTCCAAGAAATATGTTTCTGAAGTTGGTATTTTGCCAACTTAAAACCCATTTATGATTGTAACCACCTGTGTCTCATCACTTTTCACTTTGATTCTGTTTCATCTGGATTGAACCCAGATGTGCTAAATCTTATTTCAGACTTGAAGGACCATGGTTCGTCTATTGTTTTGTTGCTAATTGCTATATAGGACAACATGTCTTTGACTAGTTAGGGTAGAGCTTGTAGGGTGTTGTAATTAATATTCTGTTTCCAGGGTTCATTTTATGACTTTTTAAAGTGTAGCTAGGTACTAATTCCCTAAAGGACAATCATTTTACAGTTGTTTTTTAGGAAGAAATTAAACATTACCACAAGTTATATAGGGATGACAAAACTATTAGTCATGCTGGAGGAATAATTGTATAAGTTATCAGACTAATCAGCAGATTGGTTAGACAACAAAATAATAAAGGCAGTCAGTTCTTATTTAATTCCAGCATAAAAATAAGAGTCAAGGAGAACAGAAGACCTAAACATTGTGCTCCACAAAAAGTATTCTAGCTGCCTTTTCATTGATAATCCTAAATCTCACATATGAAGATTTCTGTGCATTTATCAATAACAGCATTATTGGTAGGCTTGGTTTTTTTTGTTTTGAAAAGGGTGCTTTTAAAAAGTTAATTAAAAGCAGTGGAAGCAGTAGTTGGTCTTAATCCAGATGAGGACATGCCTCATGGGCTGGTGTCTTCTGTAGATCTTGTTAGTATCAGCCAGTAGGACTTGGAAGAGCTCAAAGTAGATAGCCCCAGCCCAGAACTGAGCCATGCCCAAACAGGACACTTGTGCATCTTTTCTTAAGAAGACCTGACATATCTCCTTTTAGTCATAAAATAGCAACCTATTCATCCTTCCGTCCTGTTGCTGCACAGCTCCCATAGAGTGAGGTGAGGAGCAAAAGGTTGTACATGGCCTTTTGGTCTCCCATGAACAAGGCCACCTCAGGAGGTACAGAAGATTCATAAACTGTCCTATTCGTATCCATTGTTAGTATTCTCTCTGGTTATTTTTTGCCTGAAGCCAGTGGATTCAAGACTTTTCTACTCCTAGCTGTGTCAACACTATGGCGCCTTTGAAATTACTTGTGCCAAAGTAATCCCAGCGGTCTGTGTTGGGTGGGTTTGCGGTCCCCAGGAGAGCTCAGAGGGGCCAGCACTGTTTCCTGGCTATGGTCTAGCGATTCCCGTGGGATTCCAGTCCTGCCTAGCTAAGAGATGTCCTCTTCCTAATGTTGCCTTTACTATGTTTAGCCTGTGTTGTCTTAGTGCTCGGTTTCTGCGTCAAAGCAAAAGTTTGCTAACAGTTCATGATGGGAAAAAGAAAAGTAGTCACTCATTTAAGGGGCAAGTCTGTTATCCCCTTAAAACCCAAACCCCAAAACCCAGGAAGAAAACCCAAAACCAACCCTAAAGAGACTCCTGACTGAAGGGAACTTGGCAGGGTGAGGACTTGCATCACTCCAGCAGAGTAAAAGCCATGCTAATGAGGGCAGAGTCCCTGGGTAGTAAAATAGAGGAAGATTCACACTGGATGAAAGTTTCCTTAAAATGATAACAGTGATACAGTGATGTAGCTTTTGTTGGCAGCTTGTGGCAACACTTGAATTTTAGAAGCTGTTGCAATTTACTGTGATGTTTGCCAGTATGTTAGTAATTTTTAATATAGAAAGCGTTTTCCACTGCAGACTTCAGGACTACACTGCAGGTGTGTTAGGTGTGCTGCCTTTGGACAGGTTGAGTTAGCATATTCCTAAGAGATTACGTACTCCTATAACCATCATCTCCCTGTCAGGCTTCAGACAGGTAATTCAAGTAACCTTTGTACCATACCACTCCCAGGTAGTCCACACCTAACGAAAATTAAGTGTCTGAATAATACTGTGGTAGCTAGACATGACCTGTCTCTGCACTCTCTTCTAGCTCATTCCTAGCTCCTCATGGACATACCTGATGAGCTGAGCCTTTGCTCATGTGTGTTCACTTAGAAAAAAATGTGTATCGCCACTGCTGTAACTGCAAACTCAGTGCACCTCTATCCCACACTGTACCACAGTGAGGTAACCTTGAGACTTACCAAAGACGTGACACTGCTCATTAACACTTGCGTTTTGTTTCTAATTTTCAGACTTTTTAGAGGAGAATGTTAGAAATCAGATTAGCTTTAGCAGCAAAGCTGTCTGCTGCTAGATGGAAACACTGAGTGTTAATCAAATGTAAGCAGGACTGGCTGTGCTTTAGTTTGTTTTGAAGTACAGCTGACTGTTCCCTGCAGTGAAGTACCCTTTTTCATACTGAACTCCCAACTTTGTGTACTGTCACAAAGTATTTATAATGGAACTTTGAGCTGCAGCACAGTGCTTACATTTTATTTAATATCTCTTCTTTTATAAATCAAAATAAAATAAAAAAAACCACCCCATCTTTTGGGATCCTTTTACTTTGCCAAATAACCTCTTGAGCAAAAATTTTTGAGTAAGAAAAGGTTTTAAATAACTTAAAAATACACATTAGATTTCCAAGCATTTGAGCCTCCTTTAAATGAGACTGCTTCAGGTGTTTGTTTATGAGACTCATATTCAGACAAGAAGGTGGCAGAAAAATGGTTCTAGTCTCTAATTTAATTTTAAGTAATAAAGAAAGACTTTTATTCTGCAAGTAGTTGTTGCTGCAGTGGTCATTCTTGTTAAGCCAATGGGACTTTCCATCTATCTCAGAATCATAATGACCCTTGTATTCTCCTAAGCTGTTCTGTTTATTTTTGTTAAAATAAAGCCTTTAAAGCCCTTTGTAAACTTGCAGCCTAATCCTGCTGACCCTAATTCTCACTCATTTGCACAGTCCAATTAAAATGAGTTGGGCTAAATGGAACAAATCAGAGTCTTCTGAGTCAGAGTGATCCAGTTGCTATTTATGCTGTCTGCTTTTACACACATTGCTGCAAGATTCAGAGTGCTTGACCTGGAATAATTATTTTCTTGATTACTTCTGAACTTAATTATCACACACTGTACTAATTTTATCTGCAGACATAAAATATTCCATGCTTTTTTGCTGAACATCTACATTTTCCTTGTTTTGCTGGATTTCGTATCAGGACAGATTCTTTTACTTAGCTACTGAAAAATCTTGGTAACAGAGCTATGCATATGATGATAATGCTGCTTCCTGTTATTTCCCTTCCCTAAAAAAATAAATTCTTCAGGGAAAATATTAAAATGCTTACAAAAGCCAATTCTGAGAATTGCTGTCACTCTTATGAGTTTTATAAGGTTTTAGGAGGAACAATTAGAAAACAATGGCCTTCAGAATCGCTTAGAACAGCCATTGAAAATATATGAGAAAATTCACCAAATATCTAGTAGGTTTTGTTTCAGCTGTGACAGTCCTCAGTAAGTTTCAGAAGATTACGTACTTCCCTACCTTTTGAGTCATCCCCTTCCTTTTGCCACTCCATGATTTATTGCTGTGTGATTTCAAGGAATACATAGTTGTGCGGCTGCATTTCAAAGAATCAAAAGTCTCATTTTTGCAGAAATATCTCCTGGGATTAAGAAACAAGGGGGAAAGCCAATACATTTGGGAATTTTTCTAAATAGACAAAACAAAACTGTTTACTTTCTAGTTCTAGCTGTATTGCTGTTTTGGCTGTTAAAACCCTGCAAACCCAAGTCCTTACTTAGAGCTAACCAGTTTCTTCTTATTTTCTCCTGCTAGGTTGGACTGAAAGTGTTTTTTGGCAGATCAGGCCAGTGGTTTGGAAACAATGACAATGATGGTGACAAAACGTCTATCTTCCATGATCTGGATGGCTCGGTGACAGGGTACCCGGACACTTTCATAGGCAGAGCGGACAACTACTTGCTGCGTCATCCCGGGTGTCTCACTGTCCCATGCTGGAACGGGGTGATGTGTACTGGGAAATTCGCACAGGTAATTGGGGGTGGCTGCAGGCATCATCACTGGGTGTGTTGGGTGGGTGTTGCCATACAGTCTGCTGAGAGGTGATGGAGTGAAGCCTATTCAACACTCCATAGGGTGGGAGGTGAATAATAAATTGGGTATAAGTTTACTCTTCTGAGTGTTATCTGCCTAACTCCAAGGACTCAGTAAAGCTCCTGTTGTGCAGTTGCCTACAACCTCTGGCTGCAAGGAGCCCTGTCTCTTCCCATTGCCCATGAGCAGCTGCAATTTGAAACTGAGTTGGGGAAAATTGTTGTGTTTTCTGGTTCTTGCTTCCAGGCATTTGTTCACTGGACAAAATTTGTGGAGCTCTAGTGAATAAGTCTGGTGAACCAAGTTTCGGTAATGGAAGATTTTACTTCTCTGATACATCCCACTGTGTTCAGGATGGTGAAATGGGTGGTTGAGACAGAAACTCACACTTATTTCCCATCCAGACATCACTGGCTGAGGGATGGTCCGTATTAGATCAGAGTGGTCTTCAACCTTTACAGCAGTTTCCTTCAGCACACTTGAGTTCAACACTTTAACTGAAATGTCAACACCTTGGTAGAAAGGGCTGCAAATCCCAGGTAACCTTTAAGTAGGGAAGAAAGAAAGAAGAGAATGGTAAATAGAAGGAAAATGTGTCCCCAGAATCAGATAGTGCTTCGTTGTGTGTTGCTCAAATCTCAACACAACCTTTGCATGTGGATAGACCGTACTGTAAATATGTGACTCACCACAGCTTTCACAGCCACCTGTAAGAGACTGCAGATGGCTCTCCTTGCTCCTCCACTTCTAAAGGACATTAATGTATTTACTGGAAAGGTATCTAGGCCTATTTTAAAGCTTCAGTTACTTGGACATCTTGCCAGGTCTCCTCTTTGTGTTGAACAAGCCAAAGATTAAAACTATGTGTGGTGGGCACATACAGCACCACATCATTTGAGGCTGGAGAGTGAGTATTGGGAACCTTCATGCAAGATGTGGCTTTAGGAAGGACCATTATGTTCTTATGGCCCCTGAGAACAGCCCTGCATTGTCAAATGAAGTTTGCAGTGGGGTGCAGAATGGATTATGAAGTGATGTTAAAATATGCTCATGAGATACAGCAGGTGTTATTTATTTATTTAATAGGAAGCTTGGGAGCATGCTGCAAAACTCTTGTCCCATTGAGAGTCAGTAGACATTGCACTGACACCAGCAGTGTGGCACAGGATGAAACTCTTCCTGAAGTCACTGAAGACTGGGCAGTGTTAAAATTGCCTCAATCGGAGCAGGCTGTCAGATTCCCCTTTTTAACATGCAGTTTTTTGAGCATGGATTTACCATATTGGGAGATTTCTGAGGGTGTTTTCTCTGTGGTTCCTCAGTAATAATGTGTGGGCTTGCACTTAGAGTAGTCAGGCACAGGTCTCTTCTCTACTTTCTCCATGGAACTTTCTGCATGAAACTTTTGGAAACACAATTGTCTTTGAGACCTCTATGCATACATAATATTTGCAGATAAATAAATCCAGATAAGCATATCTTCTTAAGCCAAACAAAATTATAAGCATTTGCTGTAGTTGTACTGCAAAGAGCAGGAGTTGCTATTTAGGTGTCTGGACACTGGACTTAGCAACCCCTGGTTTACTACTGACTGGGCAGAAACGGGATTGGGCTCCTGTGAAACACTCCCATTGAATTAGGGTTTTGTCCTTGGCACTTAATTTTGCTCTGTGTCTTTAGAGAAATGACCCTCTGTGCTCTGGCAACCTATCAGTTAAGTTCAGAATTGTCAACAAGTAGGCATTTATATTTTTATTTCTATTAATATCCTCCTGGTTATGGCACTCAACATGGTGAGGCCATTTTTCCACCATAGAAAATTTCCTTGGCTAGGTTTAGGCAAGCATAAACATTTGCTTCCCTGGGATCTGTTACTTAGCATTTTTCAACTAATCAGCATCCACAGGATGAGTAAAGTTCATATTAAATGCTTTACTTTATGGGTTTTGGGTAGGGAAATGTGTGTATGTGCATGGTAGAAGAAGCTGGTCCCGTGCAGCAGGGTTTGTTTTAATTTGGAGGGTATAATTGTTGGAGTATTTCAGCTTAACTCTGATTCTCAGCACCTTGACTAACTGGTGATTTGTTTGTGTGCTAAATTCTGAGTGTCATACTTCAGATCAAAAGCCTGAAGCAGTGAATCTAGTTATGGAGAAAGATGGTTTGCTTTGATCTCAGCAACTCTATTACAAAATCTGTTTTTCTTTTCCTTTCCATATAGGTCTGGTAGACAAGAACTTTTATTCTTCCCTAGCGCAAGAAGGTGAAAATACCCTTTCAGTTCAAGGAAACAGTGACTCCTATATTACTGCTGACCTGAGCCCAAGATAGTCAGCCTAGGGATGGGTTCTTTGGCATGGAGAAATGAGATCCAAGTCCTACAGCTAACATTACAGGCAAATCCTTTCTGAGTAAAATGCTTAGAGTTCAGTTAATTCCTTTCTGCTTGTTTTCTTTCATTCACTTTTCATGCTCTTCTCCTGGGTGTAATTTGTCCAGGAAAGGAAAGGCCTGGGGAAAACCAATTCCTCTGGCAGTGTTTGTAGCTCCACAACCTCCTGGGGGACAGACTCCTAGTGTGTTTTAATCTGGTTGACATTCCCACCTCTCTGCAGTTGGTTATGACCCTTCTTCCTCACTGTCACTAAGAAGCTTCATGCCACCTTTCCCACATGGTGTCCAAGATCTTCTTTCAGCAGGGAGCAATAAGAAATACCTCCCGCTTTGGCTCCAGTGTTGCCTTTCATTAGCAAAGAAGGATTCTGGGACCAGCTCAAAATCATGAAATTTACACAGGCAAGAACTATGAGATTTTTTACTCCTCCCCTTTTGATTCTGGAGCCTGCAGCGTTGGTGGTGTCCTAACAAGACCAACCCTTTTGCTTTTTAATGACAGCTGAAACTCCCACATTGTAATGTAAATAAAGTGAGACTTTAAGGAAGAACAGTAGAGGAAGACTCACAGGAGTTGGCAGCACCACATGTGGCAATCTGCGTGAGTCACTCAGACTCAGCAGGGCACTGAGGTCCTCGGTGTTCTATCAACCTGACTTTCAGCTGTTGCAAAGGCCAATAATAAAAGAAAAATGTAGGAGAGGCTCATTCCCTGTAGGTGGGTAAGATTTCCAACGACACTGAGGTGGAGATTCCTCAACACCCACATTACTTGTTAAAATTCAAATGACATTCCTAAGCCATTTCTGATTTTTATATAAATTGTAAGACAAGTGCGTTGGCTCCCACCGGGCAGTTGAAGCTGTGCACTTACTGCTTCCTTGCAGACTTCACAGCAGCTCATCAGGAGAGGCTGTGAAACTTCTCTTTTTTGGTATTAGTCCTTATTAAAATAAGCAGAGTTTTTGGCAGTAGGTGCTGTTTTCTTTTACAAGCTTAAAAAGGTGTTAGACAGACATAAGAGACTGCCACATAGTGTCAGTTTTGAATTAACAAAAGATTGATGCCTTGCTATTTTAAAATACTTCAGGAAATGCTGATTTTTCACCAGTTCACTTAGTCACCTCCATACTGCAGGTGGCTGAAATGAAATTATTCCACTTCTCTTGACTCTGTTCTTGCAGTGAATGTTTGCAATTACAGTGATTCTGCATCTCCAAGTTACATATAGAATCATAGAATAGTTAGGGTTGGAAAGGACCTTAAGATCATCTAGTTCC
Organism: Nestor notabilis; assembly: GCF_000696875.1. Taxonomy (NCBI): domain Eukaryota; kingdom Metazoa; phylum Chordata; class Aves; order Psittaciformes; family Psittacidae; genus Nestor; species Nestor notabilis. The sequence continues at coordinate 88,198 of NW_009916876.1, read as the reverse complement.
AACCCCCCTGCCATGAGCAGGGACACCTCACACTAAACTATGTTGCCCAAGGCTCTGTCCAGCCTGGCCTTGAACACCTCCAGGGTTGGAGCATTCACAACTTCCTTGGGCAACCTGTCCCAGTGCCTCACCACCCTCACTGTGAAGAACTTCTTCCCTATATCTAACCTAAAGTTCCCTGTTTCAGTTTAAACCCATTACCCCTTATCCTACCACTACAGTCCCTAATGAAGAGTCTCTCCCCAGCATCCTTGTAGGCCCCCTTCAGATACTGGAAGGCTGCTGTGAGGTCTCCACGCAGCCTTCTCTTCTCCAGGCTGAACAGCCCCAACTTTCTCAGCCTGTCTTCATACAGGAGGTGCTCCAGTCCTCTTATCATCCTCGTGGCCCTCCTCTGGACTTGCTCCAGCAGCTCCATGTCCTTTTTATGTTGAGGACACAAGAACTGGACACAATACTCCAAGTGAGGCCTCACAAGAGCAGAGTAGAGGGGCAGGATCACCTCCTTTGACCTGCTGGTCATGCTTCAGCTGGTATTGTGTATGCAGTGCCTGTTCAGCTGGTTTTGGTACTGATGCTTCTAAATGTAAAGCAAGCAAGAGATGCAGTTGGTAGTGAATGGTGCTTTTCTAACCACAGGCAAAAACGTACAATCCCAGGGTATCTGTGATGCCTGAGGATTGTCAGCACCTCACAGAGTGGGAAGAAGGAAAAGCCTGCAGGATATTTTTCAGCTAATGGTGTCTGTATTTGGACAAAGAGATTCAATTATGATCTCTGATGTACACCAATGGAAAATCAAAGTAGTTTTGCTGATGTCTGTGACATCCTAGCATGTCCTAGCATGTCTTAGAGAAAGAAAGATAACTTTTTTTTTCTTTCTGAAAGAATTTTAAAGTCTTGACTTGGAAAATTCATAGAGAAAATGTTTTTTTCTGGGTATTCACATTTTTTGAACAGTCAAAAAACCAGAATGGGCGAAAGTGTATTTTGAGCTTCTTATTTTTTAAGGTATTTTGCCGCAGCTTGACAGCTGACAGCACAGCAGGACAAAAACAGTGTTGAAGAAACTAGAAAGCAAGCAGACCTCTTCTCAGAAACCAACATTTTCTGTTCCAATACTTTGCATTTTGCTTATCTTCATAGCCCAGTTGAATAGCAGATCCCCCATGAATTGTAAAAGAACTTATCTTCTCAGTTTCACAATCTACTTGGGAAAATTGCCATATAAGCACAGGAAATCTGACACATCTTTTTAACATGAAGTGTTAAGCAGCTAAAATGACAACTGTGTCCATTAAACCATCCGGGAAAGTAGAAGGCTTGCATTTTATAACATTTTAACTAGCTTTTCTTCTCTTACTACATTAAGCTGTCACCACTTCTCATATTTTAAAGTATCTTCACGACCCACTTTCTTCTCTTAAATATTTTGATAGAGGTAACCAAAAATTATGGAGGTGTTGCTAAGCAATTTTTCATTCTAGAAAAAAAAAAATAAAATCTTTTCTTACTCTCCTTTTTGCTTTTCACAAGTGTTTTGCCCCTGCAAAGGTGGATACAAGGAAGAAAAGTAGTAAATTTTCCATGTTAAGTTCAAGTGAGTAAAGGTGTCACAGAGTAAGGGCAGAAGAAGAAAGGAGCCGCGTTGTAGTATCCCAAGAGAAGATAGAGCACTATTCTGAGAGTCTTTTTGTGTAGATCTAGGCATTCATGTAGATCTAAGCAACTACCTACTGCAACCTCTTTAGTGATAAACATTTTGCAAGATCCACCAGATACACTACTGTATTTCTGTGGGACAGAAAATCACATCCTTGGTGGCTTGCAGTTCTGGAAGGTGTTCACTCAGTGGCCACTATTGGTCATTGCAAGAGACAAAATCAGTTTACAAGTATTTCTGTCAATACACAAGTGGCATTATTCCTTGTTCTGGTAATTACTGTTTCATTCTCAAAACAGCTGCCACCATCATCCTTAACGTCAGAGCTATGACTTGGTTCCTAGGCCAAAGGAAAATGCTACCAAAAATCTCTGACATGCTTTCCTCATCATCTTATTGAAGCATACTGCAAACTCTTTCAGCACTTTCTTGAACTCAACAATCATAGTGATCAGCTTAGGCCATGCATAGCACTCACTCTCTTTCTTCTTTAATTTTACACAAATATCTTAAAGTACATGGGAATCTATTTTTTCTTGGTAGTCTATAATTTAGGAATTTTGAGGCTCGTTGAATGCATTTCCTTCCTTTCTTGGCTTATTTTAACATTGCTGTATTTAATTTTGTAGTAAGTGCATACCAGCTACCACCTTAACATTCTGCGCTTGCTGAAAACACATATTAGAAGGAAATCATATCAAAATTTACAGTGATAGGACAGAAACTCTTGCCTCTTATTGAGAAAGACACAAGTGGGCTATTATTTTGCAGTATCAGAGTTTATTTCAACCATTCTTTGTCAGAAAATGCTGTTTTGATTGAGAACAACTAATACATTGATGGGATTTTAAGTCCGAAGGTACCTTACTGATCACCTCTTCTGACCTCAGCACTTCACCATTCAGGTGGGGACAAATGAGATTGAAATCTGGTTTATTGTATTGCATGTTACTGACTTTCCAGTTGTGGTTTGAATATAAAGGGAAAAAAGGTTTTCCTCCTTGGTTTCATAGATAAAAAAGGTCTTCTATCAGATTGTAAAAATAATTTATTCTTCCTTTATCCATCAAGAATGAGCAAATGGCCTGCTGCTCAGAGACTGGAGTGAATTACTGTCAGTAGTTTTAGCCATCAGGAAAAATCTGTTTAACGAAATTCTGTGATCCACTTTAGTTTTCAAGGGTCTGCAAATACTATTCAGGATAGGTTCTCATCATTAAAATGCAATGGTGTAAAAGGAGGAATGGACTGAATATCCAAGAAATATTTACAATCACCTTTGAATTACTTCTTTGACATGGGACCCAGATTTTTAACTTGAGCATTCAGCATGAGGCTGCTGAATTCAGGGGCAAGGTGAGGGGTAGGCAGAGATGGCCTCTGTTTTGGAGGTCCTGAGGAGCATAAACTCAACACCAAGAACAGGTGTTTTTGTTTTTTTGTTTTTGGGCATGGAACTGGAAGTGAGAGCTGAACTGGCTGCAACCCCCAACTAAAATAAGCTCATATATAAAACAATGAGAAATAATCTGGGTTTGCAGGGCTTTTGGTCTGCATAGACAAGAGGAAGAGAAGCAGATATGGAGATGTGAGGGGCCAAGGTCTCACAGCCCTGCATTCGAAGGTGGATACCTGGGTAGGTGGAGTCTCGCCCCCTCTGCTAGTCTTGCCTGCACTTGTATCCCTGCCTGCAGTACTACAATCTGTTAAGAGACTACTGCCTCTGTTTTGATCTGCTCAAAGACAGAAATAGTGTTTCAAAATAATTTTGCTGGATGGATACTCATGTAGAAGCTTAGACATTTCTGGGCTAACATGGTTTTTTATGTTGGATATTTTAAGTTCTTGATGCAATGAGTGCAATTCTGTACTGTGAGAGAGGGAAGGAAGCAGGATTATAGATGTCCTCTCTTGTCCTCGGTGCACTCAAAACCCTTCGGGGAATATGACAAGCTGTCCTCTATAACCCTGCATGCCAAGACAGATTCTTATAACTAGCTGTGTGTCCTTTTGCACTGGAATTTCACATAGGTGGAAGCAGGTGAACATTACACGTTCAGCCTTAAAACTAATGTTTGCCACATGAACTGGCCTTCGTTTGAGTGAGGACAGAAAAAGCATACAACTGGAGTATAGTTTTGTAATTGGTGTATAGAGCTGAACTACAGGCCAAGGGCATCTGTTGGTCCCTGCACAGAAGAGCTCTCTGCTGAAGCCTGGGGAACATGGTATTTAGTCTATAAGGTCATATAGTCAGGCCATCGAGTTCTAGCCCCTGGAACTTCAGCCCAGTCTGCTACTTGAGAGCAAAGATGTGGATTCCATTAGATAACTGGACCTAATCCAAAGCCCATTGAAATAACTTAAGAGTTTTCTGTATTTTCAATGGAATAAGCCTGTTTTGAAAGTGCAGTTATTTGAATTCATGAAAAAATTAATTTGTGATACTTCCCTGATTACCCTTCTCCTTTAAGATTTTAAATAGTGAACATTTTTATGGCACTGTCCAATTCATGTCTCCCTTCATGGTGTCCCCAGGAATGGCTGCAGATGCTATTTCTGGTTTACCTTTTTATTTGAACTGGAAATGTTTCAGTGACTTTCCAAATGTTCTGAGCTCTTCATTGGCAAAAACCATTTACAGGCAAACGATGATCAAATGCACATGTTATGGCTGGGCCTGGCTGGTTTAATGGATATGTTTGTCATTTTCTTTTCACCCTCAGCTTTATATTCAGGCCAGACGCCCTGAGAATCTGACCTTATCCATTGCCAGAGCAGCATACCATTCCCATCCCTTGCGGTTGCAAGGCGTGAACAGAGGAGCACCATACCAGCAGTACCAGCCTGTTGTCATGCTCGAGCAGGCTTATATCATCCAGTGGGATGGCAGAGCACCGGAGGATATTATCCTGTACCCCATCAACTTCAACAGGTATGTTGTTAGAGAATACTCTGTTTTCAAAAGCTCTGGATCTTTAACAACTTCTCAGGTTGTTCACAAGTGACCTTTCAAATGTCAGCAATTTCTGAGGGCATGGAAGCAAAGTGTTAATGGCTGGCACTTACTGATGCAATGAGATTCCTCTGCTTTCACTTTATTCCAGCTTTTTTTGATGTTCAGAGACATTTCTCTTTCCAGAAAATTTTGAAGCAGAATCCAAGTAAGTCCTGGCCTGCTGTCCCTGAAATCCCTCCAGAAGAGCTCTGGCTCTTGTTCGTTTGTTTGTACTAGTTACTGCACACATAATTTATCTCCCATATATATAAAGTGCAGAAATACATCAGAATCTGCACAGAACTTTGCATTTTCTGTAATCCAAACAGCACTGCAGTCACCGTTTCTTTTAACATAAAGTTTAAAAATCTTACGACTCAGTACAGCCAGATTGAGGCTGTGCTGTATTTATTTCCCATGTTTTCTTCTAGCATTATATAAAAGCAGAGTATATCCATTTCAGGTACTACTTTTCTCCCTTCCAATCTGTTCCATTTTGCATAATTTCATTTCTGGTTTTTAGTACTGTTCTCCTTATTACTTGTGCTTCGCACTGGTACAACTGCTGGGGGGAGTTCTACAATCCAGGCAGCTTTGCAGTGACAGACACCACCATGGTTTGCACAGAGAGATGAGCACCACAAACCCCTCTGCCATCACCTTGGGTTCTGCAGTTTATGTGATGCCTCAGTTAAGTGATAAAACCGTAACACAATAAAAGGACAGAGGTGTGCAAATGCAATCTCCCATGATTACACACAACCCAGCCACTCACAGGCCCTGATTTTCAAAGCAGGTTTGAGATAGTTGACATTAAAGAAGCCAGAGGCACCGAGGACGTGAAGCAGCACGTACCGCTGGTAAATCTGGCAGGTTCCCAAGCCCATCCGGTATTATCCACCAAACCCCACACCCATCCACTGCTCCTCCAGCAGAGCGTCGCTGCTGTGGTTTTAGCTTAGGATAGTTTTGGCAAATGCTCGAGCTTTATTTGGTTCCCCTGAAATTTGGGGAAAAATACTGTCCTGAGTTCCCATTATGAAACCTCATAGGAATGTAGCTGAGAAGGGCAATGCTTCCTCTGTACACATGCCCATCATAGTCAGTGACATATACCTGGTCCTCTTGATTTAAAGATGTAGTAGCTATGGGGGCATGACCAAGTTGCTGAAGGATCAGTGTTTGAACACTCCTGTCAGAGAGGAATTATTAGAATTAAATCACTTTTTTCTGTATTAATATATCTTTGTGCACTTTAAGGAAACCCCAGACAAGCTGAGCTTTGCAATTATTATCTGTCTTAAAATAATTAGCTATTTCCTGGCAAATGCAGAGCTAAGTCTGGGTAACTCTATTACTGTGCCAAAAGCTGGGTAACTCTATCACTGTGCCAGTTAATACTTGCCAAAGCTTTGGCCCATGGTCTTCAAACACAGATTCAAATCTGAAGGCAGCACTGGGTCTTTGGTAAAACTCAGCTTGAAGTTAGGCTCTTGTTCAAGCAGCAACTTAACTACATTTTACTATTGAAAACCACAATGTGGTTGCGGTTCTTTTTGTCTTGTGTGAAACCTGTTATTTGAATAGGGCAAAGGTTTATAGATTTTTCTGAACCAGAAACAGCTGGCAAGGTATGTGTTTTGAAGAACTATAAACAAGAAATATATTGTAACAAAGGAAAACCACAGTTTAACTTAATTTCATTTAGATCATCTTGCTAAGAAATAATTGGGAATGAAACGTGTGGCTGCTCTGTGTACACCTCAAGTATGCTGGATGCTAGCTAATGCAAGGCTTCAGGCTGATGCAATAGCGAAATATCCAGACTATGCAAAAACATGGAGAAATGAGATTTCTGTGGAAGGGTAAAGGAATTGAGGTGAAAAATAGGATTTGGAAGTTTGAAGGAAAGTGAGTGGCTGCCTAAGCAATTCCACGTATGACCTTTATTAAACATCATATTCCAGTCCTTTCTGGAATGGAAGATATCTCAGATTGTGGAATCCAGTGTAATCAGAGTTAGAATATCAGGGAAGACTTTCACCTGTCTCGAGTGGCTTTATGTTCTGTTTGTTCTTTTTTAATCCAAAATACCGAATAATCTGCCAAAAAATGAGCTCTTAACATAGTAACATCTGTGCAGAATATGTGACACAAACCCAAATACATTAGATGAACTTTAATTGCAGTATTCTAGAATTAATAATTTCATGCATAACCCGAGTGAACAATTAAACTATTTTTAGTCTGGTCATTGTAAAATGATGGACAGATATATCCGGGATGCTGGCTTTCCAGCTGGACAGCCCTCACACTTCTGGAGTGATTTGCTCTGCACTGGCTAAAGGAAGGTCAGAGGGGAAATAAGGAATTTGACAGGGAGATGTGTACCAGGATTTGGATTTCTGTGGAGGTCAAGCATAGCACTGATGTTGAATAAGTGCACAATTAACACTTTCCCTGCCTCTGAAGCACTGTAGAAAAACCCAGTAGAACTCATGCCAGTTCAGGCATCCACTAAAGGACTGGAATGTCCAGATTCCTGTGGTGGACAGGAGCTGGGCAGGATGAATTCACATGACTCAGCTGAATTTGGCAGCACTGCTTTCTTCAAGCTGTGAATCTTGTCCACTGAGTTCGTAGGCACTGCTTGGGTGGATTTACTCAGCAGAGGAAGACACCAGTTGGAGCACCATCACTGAGCAGATCTTTTTGGGCACGTGAAGGGTCGCTGCAGTACTTGTGTCTTGCTCTCACTGATTCAAACTATGTTTAGAATAATTCTTCAGTTTCTTCACTTCCACTAAAATATGCAGCTAAACCAAAGTTGTTCTGTCTCCACATGCTGCCATCTGCAGCCATGTGATGCAAATGAGCTGTTTAACACATACCAACTTCCCTTCCTAGGAGAGATGTACTTGTTTGCATTCGTCAGGGTAGCTGTGTTGCTAGCTGATTGATGGGCAAATATAAAGCCATGGTGGCGACCTGCAGGCTGTGTTTTCAGGCTGCTAGGGAACATTGCTGTCTCAGCAGAAATGCCTTTTTAAGCTATAGATAGGGTTGTCTGTCTAATGGCTGGGAGTTTCCCTGTGAGGATGGGCAGGCAGCTGGGTATTGATGCTTCTGCAAAGAGGTAATGCAGGACAAGTAACTTCTGAATGTTTTGGCAAGGGAACAGAAAGAGAGCTCCTACTGGAATTTTAATGATCAGGAATGAAGTGTGCTTCAGAACCAGTCCAGATCTGTTGATTGTTCTCATGAAGTATGCGCAAAACCTTCATGAGTGGAGCCCTCAGACCCTTTCTCCATGGGCTTAATTTCTTTGTTGGAGCAGTTTCTGCCCCCTCAGAGCTGTTCGTATGTTTTCTTGGTGGTTTTTTTTTCCTGCTTCACAGGGGTATGAGAATTATCTGTAAGACTGAGTTAAGGGCTTTCCTCAAAATTACCCCCCTGAAGCACAAAGGCGTGCAGAGAGCATCAAGCTTGTTACAAGAGTGGGGAAAGGCTGGTAAGCCAGGAGGAGAGAATGGAAAACATTATTTAGTTGCAAGTAAGTGCCTCTTTTCAGGTGCTGGAAAACAGTACAAAGATTGGCCCTTCATACAGTAAGCAAAGGCAGAAATTAAGTTCTTCAATTTAATGACCTAGGCTTTGTGCCTGTGCAAATTTTCTAATCACGGAAGAAGCTAAGGCAAATACTATTATCACAGGCACAGTGCTGTTCAGAAAATCAGCCAGGCTTCTTTGTGCTATCAGCACATCTAAAGATAAGAATTAAATCTCCTCAAAGTGCATATCTGGAGTATAGTGTAATAAGTTGTGTTGTTGAAGGAGCCTGAAAAGCAGTGGCAATTAGACTGAACATTCCTTGTTTTCAATAAGCATAGGCAAATATCTCTATACTTGGTCTTTTAAGGCTCAGAGGGAAGGGTTTTCCCTTATTAGGGCTCTCTGCTGTGGTTCGACAGAGAGAATTCAGGGAAATGTGAGCAGCTAATAGCATAAAGTGGGTATTTTTTTGTACATTGATTGCCACAGTCCTGCAAGCAGGGGCTTTCCTTTGTACTGCACCTCTCCTGACAGATGCTGCCTCCAAGGACTGTGCAGGGCAGCATTACCCAGGCTCTCTGCATCCTCTTAGCTTCACCTGGAGGGGTACAGTGAGGCTTATGATATTGGTGTTCTTTGGTGTCTTGTTACAGGGTTTGGATCCTTATAAGACCCTTAAAAAATAAAATGGCAGGGGAGGAACGAATTTCTTGCCAACAGTGAGCAAAAGGGCAGATGTCTGTGTGTGTGCTCAGGCATGTGTCCAGCCTTTCCCCTGCCAGGGTGTTTGTGCAGGGATGGGCAGAGGTGCACTGCTGAGCTCCTGTATTTGCTAGGCTGGAGCTCTGCGCTAGGGCTTGTTGTCATAGCCACCAGTAAATAACCTTAATTACCTGAAAATTCAAGAGCCTGGAATGAGCTTGTGTCTAAATTCTTCACTAGAAGTAGTGGAGCCTTTGGACGCTGGGTGATAGGAAGCCTTCAGGATGCTGCAGCCCATCCAAAGGTGGAATTTTCAGTGCAAGCAAACTTACACAGCTTATGTGTGTACTGAAACTCTGGGGGACTCATTATATTTGTATTTGTCAGGGTTGTGTAGGTAGGTGTTTTTCCTACAGCTTCTTATTCAATGCCGGTCTGATTCATACTTTCAGCTACTTGACATTTTTGCGATTAAATTCCTTAGTGGTGATAAGGTCTGGAGGAAAACAGATAACGAGACAAGGCTAGAATGTGCTTGTTGCGGACTTGCCCAGTTTATGGATAGTTCCTAAATTGTTTCTTTTTCAGCTTAGTTCTAAATGAGCTTTTCCTCTTGCTTTCCAGATTGATAAATGCACAGGAAGGCAAAATTAGAGTTTCAAATTGGAACTAACAGTTTAGGGCTGTGACTGCTTTCTTGTTCTTGTACATACATGAGTTCTGACCTCGATCTCCTGGATGTAATACAACTAACACCAGCACTATTTCCAATAATAATAAGAGCTACTTGGGTTTCATAGCCCGCCCGTCCTGATAACATCTGTAATTCAGAGTTAATCATCTGCACAATACAGAAGTCAGCAGATATATTTGAATTCCCTTCTGTCTATTTAAATCCCTTAAATTACTCACAGGTCAACCCATGGATGAAAGCCATGAGATTGTTTAAAATTGGAAAGAAGCTAAACCGTTTGTCAGAACACCAGTTTGCAGATTGAACCATTTTAGTACAGCTGGGCCAAAGCAGGTGCTGACATTGCCCTATTCTAGTGATCCTGAAGCCCTATCTTTGTCCCATCCCTTGCTCTCTCTCTCCTCTGTGGCTTGTGCCTGCAGCTGGCTCGGTGTCAGGGATTAACAAGGTGACTCTGAGAGAGTCCTTCCTGAGCTGATCATTTTACAGCATGAATTAGAGCAATCTGAGCACCAAACTGTCCCCAGGTGACAGGGCAAACCAGGCTGCTTGTCACTTTGAAGAGTAGCATGTGAATCTTGGTGGGTTTTCCTTGTTTACACCCTTTACACCCTTTTCCTAGCCCATGGTGTGGGGTTTGGGGCTTCTCAGGACCACCAGGCTCTCCTGACCTGACATGCATCTGAGGCACAGTGGCAGAAAAATCCAAAATACACAACAGTCAGCAACAGAGCACTTGGAAATACATTAAAAAAGCTACAAATTGAATGGGGATGTGATTCCTCTGTGAAAGCATGTAGGGTGGGAAAAAAGATGATAAGATGATGTACTATATTTAAATGCAGGATGTTCTTATTTTTGCTTGCATACAGTTGTCTGTGAGCCAAATGATGGCTGAGTCAGACCCTGGTTTCGTAAGTATCAGCTGAAGTGTACCTCAGGGCAGGATCCCTTCTGCAGTTTGTTGAGCTTCACAGAAAGCAAAAATCATTCTTTGTTGCCTAAGGAGGCATGTGGGTAAAACCAACAATTTTGATTTCTGTTAAGAAATGGTCTATGCTTTTGAATTTTTAATGGCATTTCCTAAATGACAACATTTAGGAAGGGCATTTAAATCCCAATACGCACAACTCTATTGAGCTAAACACATACCTAATTTGATGCTATCCCTGCAGCAAGCGGTCTTCCAGAACAGTATATCCTTAATAACAAGGTCCTGGAAAAAATGGCTGGATTTTTGCCCAGTAGCCGTGTTTGACATCGCAGGGGGGTTGGATGTGTTTAAAGGACTTCAGTTGAAGGTACAAAATTAAAAATCAGTCTACAAAAAGAGAAGCAGTGAGCATCAGCATCAGGGAGCTGGTGCGAAATGTAGGTTCAAGGAGAAAAAGCTTAAACTGTGAGAAAGTGCTAAGGATGTGGCCAGGTTCTTTATAACCCTTCCTCCACTCTTCTCAGCACTTATGAGATGCGTGGGTATTTCTTGCTCCATTTTCCCCTCCTGTGATGCTGGTTGGAGAAGAGGTGACTTGTCCTGTAAACAAGTTTTATGCCAGAAAATATTCAGCCTGGTCCTGCGTAGGTTGTTGTGAGGTTGGGTGACATTTTTGGAGAGAAAAAACAGCTGTATCCTGACTGAGAGCAAGGGCCGTTGACCTCCTGTGATTTGTTCTTAGGATGGGTTGGAAGCTGAATGGTGGCTTTGCCTTTTTTGTCTTTTGAAGTTCAAAATTCAGCCTGTGAGAGACAAACTTGCCAAAGCAGCACATGGGGATTTCTACTTGGTTCCCATGTTATGAACAGGGAAGTTTCAAATTCCTAATTTTCTCACTCCCTTTGAAACTTCAGCTCACGTAGATGTTGACCAAAATATCAGAGGGGTTGTTTTTAAATAGGAGTAATAACAGTTGGGGGAGACTGACTCACTGGATGGAACTCTCTTGGTTTTTTGAGCTCAAGGAAAAAGTAAGTAATTTTTAGTTGTACTCTATGACATTCCCTCATTAGCTTACCCCAGATTTTCATCAGTGAGATCAGGATTTGGACTGTGCACTTCCATGGTCATCAGCTATGTGACACACCATGTCAATAAACATGGTGAAGCTGTTTTCTGGAATAATGTTCATCAGCTTAGAGGTTCCCTTTGCTAAAATACAGCCAGGATTGACACCAGCATAACCACCAACCACAGCACTAGATCATACCCATTCGCCCATGACTGGTACTCCATCCAGTGTAGTCAAGGCTTATGTTCTCAACATCAAACAAGTGTTATTTGTCCTTTCTCAGGCAGTGATAGTCCCAGACATGCACTATTTCTATGTTTCCTGCAGCCAAATCTCATCTCCAAGTTATATGACTCATTTTACATCCCACTACTTGCAAAAGTCTCTCCTCCTTTGCCTGCTTGATCACGTTTCTCTGAGTGGCTTTGCCTTTGGGAGTGTGGGGTTGAACTGGGGGGTTGTTCTGAGGGTTGTAAATGAGGTATGTATGTGTGTACGTGCAGATCTGTATCTACCACATGTCCAAGAACAGGAAACCTCTTGCCTGCTTTTTTGCCTTTCCCTCATCCTTTTTCGCTTTTGCTTATCCCAGAAAGCCTGCTCATTGCCAAAACATAAGGATACTTTTCTTAATGCTTTGATGTTTTTGCTTCACCTGAAAAAGCCGGAACTGCAAATGCCAATATCCTGGTGAAAAAAGAAAGGCTTCTTGGGTTCGTTTCATTCAGCCATTTCCAAAAGAAAATAAACAGACTAAATACATTCATAAAAATGCATGAAACGCACTATGGGAATTTTTGAATGACAGTAACAGAGGGGCAGAAGTGTCAGGTTTTATACATACTAGTGTCGGCAGACTCTCCACAACTTCCCAAGCGATGTTTGAAACTGTTAGGACCTGCTAAACACTGATTTTGATGGTGCATGTTTAGCTTTTCTCCTTCAAAAGCCTTTTTTATTTTTTAATTTTTTGTAAAAACATATAGGAAAATGTTGGCCTGATTAAGAGCAAGAATGAAAAAAAGGAAAAGAAAGAGCAATGTTCCTTGCTTGTAAAATGAATTGAACTTTATCACCAGAAAAGGCTGTGAACACAGTTACTTAGTTTTGGGGTGAGAATATCTTAAATAGCTCAAGTTTGTTTCCTACATCTTAATATGACTCACTTAACTGACAGCTAATTCCAAAGTCAGACTTTCCACCTGAGAATATTTTTATTTGTTTCTCTTGCAAGAAACTCTTTAGAATGAAAGTTAAAAAAAAAAAGTGCTGTGTATTGCTACACTGGTCAGCATTTTGTTTATTGATAGTCTGTCTTCTACTGTTGTGTTTTAAATTATTTTTCCCCTTTTTTTGATCTAGTCTTTATGCATAAGAGCATCTAAAACTGCAGGTGTTCCCTCGGTATTCAGGTAGTGGCCTGAAATTACTCTGAATTAATAAATTGGGATCTAATATGAATTTGGAGTTTTATCTTCTTGCTAGTGCTGCGTGTGTCCCTAAGCTCCCGAGGCACCTGCAAAGATCCCAGCTGATGTGCTGGTACTGAGAGCAGCAGAACAAGGACTTAACGTCCTACAGGATATTTAGACTGGTTCAAATTTGTCTTATTCTGCCTGCAAATATTCACCCCAGAGTAGCAGCTCGTAAATAAGACAGAATTGAGATGTTTCAGCAGAGAAATAAAGCAGAAGCCACAGTTTTCTGACCACCCTGAAATAGAAGGCTTCCTAACCTAGCCAGGAGGTCCTTGGTGGCCAGCGCAATGGCTGGGGAAGACACACGCACATCTGTTTTCCTTGAAATCCAATGTCCAATTTGTCCCATGCCTGATTACTGCCTGTTGTCTGAGGTTGCATTTCTCTCTTGGTTTTGGCAATGGCTGGAGAACAGGCATCTAACCTCCATCCGCGGGCCAGCTGCAAGGCAGTCCTGTGGACTGTCCTGCAGTAGTGCTGGTATCTCTTGCTTTGCTGCTTTGCTTTTCCTGGAGATGGTGGAGCCCAGTTGAGTCACATGGATAGGTATTTGGGAGGGTTTACAGTGGATTTTGTACAAGCTGAAGAAATGGAACTGAAGCAAAGATCTAAATAGGAAGCTGTTAAAACACCACTAAACTAAAGAGAAAAAACCCACCTTATTCTTTCCTATATTTACATAAAGGATGACTTCTAATACCTTCCCTTCTCCTGTCTCCTCCCAAGCCCTTTGTTGTGGGAATGCACTTATTTCCACTCCTTCTTCCACAAACTCCAAAGTAAGTGCTTTTCATTTGATCTTTTCAATCTTGGTGTGATTTATTTCAGCATTTCACTCAGCCTGCTCACATGCATACTGGACTTTAGCACTCATATTCCCAAATGCCTCGACAACTCAAGACAGTTGCAGCTGTGGGGTTTTTCACACTTTTTTATCCCTTTCACCCTCCAGTTTCCTTTTCCAGTGCCTTTCTTATTCCTCGGAGAGGCAGCAGTCAGTGTAGCACAACACCAAAGCTGGTTCCTAGCATCTGAGGGAGATGACAAGCCCTTTTTGTGATGGTGACTTCAGGGGTGAAATGTGCTAATGCAATGCAAATCACCCTTATGAAACAGCCAAACGTCTTGGGATTCCATCCTAAACATATTCCGCAAATACGACTCTAGTGCATTTCTTTCATTTCCTCTAGTTGGAGGCCAAATAATCTGAAAATATATCCGTTTTCTAGCTGTCCTGTGTTATGACACAGCTGGAGTTGGTTAGAATCTAGAGGGCAGTATCTGGCTTAAGCTGATGGGTCTTTGTGTGGCTTTGATTTATTATTCTAGAACAGCCTGTCCCTCTTCCATCCTGTAGATCGTTTTGTTTTGTTTTAATGAGAAAACCAGAAAAAGGCTGAAGTAGCTTTGCTTTTGTGCTCTCCATGTGAAATGCAAAGTAGAGGTCTAGGAATGCAGATTGCCAGATCGCTCCAAATCGAAGTGATTTCCCCCACGTATGGCTCTGCAGGCAGGGATGGGTGGTGGGTCATTTCAGGGGAGCCCTTGGAGAAACTTGCCTTCCTGAGCTTTGTAGGATGCAAAAAGACAGCTGATGAAGGTGGTATTTGGCTTTCTCTAAGTCAAATTGATATTCTCACATTTTAACCAGGAAGCTAGGTAGTTAAAAGAATACATTTCAAGCCTGGTTGCTTTTGGCAATATAAGGAAAGCAAGCTAACCACAGTACTGGGTCAGGCTCCTTGGTGTGGCACACTGAGCCACTTCAGAGAGTGGAAAGGGGAAAAAAAAGAACTTAATTATCTTGGTAATTATCTTGGTATTCGGTTTTTCTTTTCAAGTGTAAACTTCTTGTGGCTTTCTGCTTTGCACAGTGCAAGGACACCCCACAGACAGGAAAAAGTGTTGCGATCTTTAGCGGAAGATCCTTTCCATTGGTGTCTGAATTGCATCATAGCTGTACCCTTTGGCTCTGAGTAACAAAGGTTTCTAGAGCCAGTTTTTCCTCTCTGTGAGGGTGGCAATGTGAATCACAGCATAAAGAGCAGGGGGCAATTTTTTTGTGAATGTGCATGCTAAAATTGTGGTAGACAAGAGTTAAAAGACGATTTAACTTTACCCTTAGTTATTATAAACTGACACTGAAGACAGAGCTGGGGAGAGGGAGATTTTAATGGAAACCATAATAATAAACTTTGCTGTAAAGTGGAGGAAGCAGGTCTCTTTAGACCGTGGCTGTGGTTCAACTTGGAGATTACTTTCTAATTCCTGAATCTGTGCCCCTGGTGAAATGTCTGCTGGATGCCGGTTCCCCCTCCTGCAGCAGCTCCAGATGAACTAAAACAAGCCCTGGCTGCCTCAGGAGATGTGAGTGGGTATGTGACCGGTTGTACCTCAGTTTTATGGGGCAAGGAAGAGAAAATTTCTGTATTTAAGCCATCCTGGCACCTGACTCAAAGTCCTCTGAGGTCAGCCGGGGTCCCTGGATCAGACCTTCATAATAAGCAGTCGTTGTTTCCAGACAAAGCAAAAAAATCTGATTTTTTTTGGCTTTGAGGATTTGTAATGTGTTTTTTTATAAAGCAGGAAGAGAACCTCAAAGGGCATTTCTTTGTTTTCCCCTGAAAATTGTACTCCTGGCTGCAGACCATCTCTCCTGTACTCAAGCCCTTAAGTGCATTTTATTCTCTCTTCCCCCTGCCTCCCTTTTTGCCGGCAGAGGAGACTGGCTGCATGTTGCCCTCTGCTATCCCAGGGAAGCTGTTTTCCAGGTGGTGGCGGATATCTACCAACGAAGGACAGGGATGGTGCACAGCGTAAAGCACTACCTGGCCGCTCCTTCCCGGGCCAGCGCTCTCAATGGGACCGGCGAGCGGCTCTTCTACTTTGACAGAGCATCAGGGTGAGCCCTGCATTACCCCTGAGTGGGCAGCAAACCCTTAGGGTCTTTCTCTTACCAGCCC
The DNA here is from genome assembly GCF_000696875.1 of Nestor notabilis. Taxonomy (NCBI): domain Eukaryota; kingdom Metazoa; phylum Chordata; class Aves; order Psittaciformes; family Psittacidae; genus Nestor; species Nestor notabilis. The sequence goes on along the minus strand of NW_009916876.1, from coordinate 72,142 downwards.
CAGCACCTCCTTTCCCTATCTGGTAGTTAAAATTCAGGCCCATCCATCTTGCATGGTCTTTTTACTGATTTCAGGTCAAAATGGATTTACAGGCTGAAGCACCTGGGGTAGGTCCGTGTCTGTATCACTGAACAGTGATTTGCATTGCTGTTAATAAAAATGGCTGATTTCTTGGCTGGATTTAGCTCCTTTGAGGCACCCCTGCTGCTTAGATTGCTGCAGGTGTGGGCGTGGTGTAAATAGTTGTTAAAATCCACTGTACCCCAAAAGGCCAAGAAAAGGAGTTTTCTTGTGACTGCTGCAGCTCCAACACTGAGGGAGTTTGGGACTTTTCAACTTCTTCGTATTCCCATGAAGAGCGATTTCTAAAATCATCACATTCTAAAAATTAGATTTTGTGCTCAAAGGAGAGCACCATGGTGCATCTCTTATTTTGAAGGCATGAGGAGAGTCCTAGAGATCTTGCACTGTCTTTATAAGACTCTAGGGCACCTTTGGTTAAAAAAACATATTACAAAACACTGTTTCTCCGTCAGCTAAAATAGGGAGGAAAAAAAGTGTTTTGTGGTCTAACCATGGGTCCCATGATGCTTCACCTGACTAAGTAGCTGCTTCAGGAATCAATCCACAACTGTCAGATTTGAAAATAAGGTGGGATATATTTATTCATTCAACCATAACACATGAGCAATCGAATCCCGGAATGCCTTCCCTGCTAACCAGGCTCCTTGCTGATGGCCAAGTCTCTCTCATCATAGGAATTGTGAAATAACAATTTGCTAATTAATCCTCCTTTCCTTTTTTTGGGAGGTGGGGAAGGGGAAGTTGCCTAAATTCTGAAAACAGGTTGTTTACTACTGAATAGCAGGGAAATGGTTATACCTGTGGGTCTGTGGGGGAAGAGCCATCAGCTGCCAGCAGCCACCTGGACCTGGCACATGCAGACCAATGGGTCTAAACTAACTTAATTCCAGCAGTATCTGCCTTTTGGTTCTCTCTTTAATTCAGCAGTGATTTTTTTTTAGCCTTTCAGAGTACAGAAGTTAAAGGATTGGCTTTTCCTTTTCCTGTTGTTGTTTTTTAGACTTTATTTCATAACGAATGGGATGTTCCCTCTTCTTTTTTTTAACCCCACATGCTGGGTCCTTGGAAAGGAACCAAGCTTACTCGTTCTTTCTTCCAGACAAATAGAAACAAATATTTTGTTTTAAAAGGAATAGAATGAAAAATCCCTTTAAACCTCATGTATCTGTTTGATCCTGGAGCTGAACTGAGCTAGCTGTTTATATAATTTCCTCAGCCTGAATTGCAGAATCAACACGATTGAAAACATACTTAGAACAGCTAGTAGGAAAAATGAACTCCAAAGGCCAGAAGACCTGGCTGGCTCCAAGCTTTTGTTGTGCATGCCTAATGCTAAGCTCTGCCTGTGGGCCAAGACCATGCAACAGCAGAGAACTGAGAACTGATATTTCCAGGCAAGCCTGTCTCCTCCTGCACAACAGCCTGAGCACTGCAGTTGTTCCTTCTCTGGTAGATGCCAGCATGCCTGGGGCAGTGTGGGCTGCCTGGGGCTGGAGGGAGTGTCTGCCCCACTCGATGCTTGCCTGGTGAAGGCAGCTGGCTTCAGCTTTTGGGCTGCAAGTGCTGCAGGTCTTGTCATGGCAGGATGAGAGGGGAGCTCAACCTGCATCCTTGCAGGACACATTTTGCAATGGATGTGCCATGTTACACCAGTCTAAGACAGGGTTGGATTGTGATGTTGGGAAATGTGGGGGATAATGGAATTTAGCAAGTGCAGATCCTGCCTCCACTCAGCTTCTCCTGTAAGCACACAGTGGCTCTGATCCCTCTGTTTGCTCTTGTTTATAGGTACCTGTTTGTTCACCTGGAAGCCCATGAAGCTCGGGAAGGACACAGCTACTGCTCTCAGCAAGGCTGCGAACGTATTAAAATCACGGCACATATGTACCCGGGGGACTCCTGGAGCTGTAACCCAAACCCCTTCCCGGAGGGGCCAGCAGCCGCCCAGCGCCCTGTGTCCCAGCACCCAGCCGCGCCGTGCAGGGTGTGTGGGGCCCCGCAGGTACCTGCTGTGTGAAACAGCATCCGAGGTTATGCAGTGGATGTGCAGCAATATGAGGTCAATTCATTCTTACAACATATAAGGAAAAACCACAGGGGATTCCCATGCATGAATCTGCCCAGTATCATGTAACCTGTGTAGAGGGAAGGGTTTTGCTCTGAATTTCGGCAGCTTTTAGTATTATGCTTCAAAGATAACCTCAAAGAAATTGTCCATCTGGAAGCATGTGAATGCACATTCATGGAGTCTTTTACCTCCCATTTCTTTCTTTTAAACAAGAAATACTATGGCTCTTTAGACGGCTCAGACTGGATTAGCTTTGGATTCCAAAGTACAACATTGCTGATTTCAAACTGGGAAGTAATTCTGGTTAATAGGAATAACTGGAAAATTAGAGCCAGATTCTCTCCTCATTTACTGTAAATTCACCCCACTCTAAGTCCTGTAGAATTGTTTCAGAATCATACAAGATTTGCACTTGTATGAGTTATTATATTTGGGCAAAATATATGCAATCTGTATCCAACTTTTAAACTTCCTTAGTGGCAGGCTGACTGTCAGAGGTCCCTTCCAACCAGCATTGCCACTGTCCTTTGATAAATGGTGTCTTAATGATTACTAACTTGTGAACCAGGATCACAGTTTAAAGTTTTGCAATCATATCTATATGAGCACTGGTACCTGGTATCATTTTGTTATGAAGTTGTTATCAAGCCAGTTGTTATATTTCTGTCTCTGGTGTAATTGCAGCTTGCTATCACTAGCACACCCTCAGTCAAGTATATAAGGATCCAGATCCAGTCTCTCAGCAGGACAGACATACAAAACCGTTTGACATCCGCATTCATTAAGGTATATTGTGTTTTACTGCATTTGAAATGGTGATTAATCAGGGGAAGCTTTATCTGCAAGGGAAGGTACTGCAAAATCTTGCTGAGCCTTGGAGGAAGGAAATGGGAAGTTCCCTTGGAGGAGGCAAATGCATTGTTCCCCTTACAATTAACTCTACTAAAGTCACTGGGAGTTCGTATTCTATTCAGATGAGGATTTGAGCCCTAAGGGAAAAAAAAAGGTCCTTTATCACCTCAGAAGAAGAATTAGCACCACCACTCTAATGTAGAGGGAGAGGGAGGAAAAAGCACAGAAATCATTGTTGACAAAGGATGTGGGGAAAAAAAACCAAGTTTGTTTTCCTGATTGCTGTCATTATACTGGAAGATAACTGTATTTCACTACTGAAGGTCTGTGGAGCTGTCAGACTGTCCCTACACACACCTTGTATGTCTGTCTAGATGGTGAAGGGTGACTGAAATCATTCTTGTGAGGATATTGTCCAGGCTTACATGCTGGTGTGATACTGAATTATAATTAATGCTAACAAATGCCAAGTGAAGCTGGGACAGTGTTCTTAAGGAGTCTGAGCAGCCAAGACTTCTTGCCACATGCACTGGCTGCATCCTCAAAAATGTACTCAAAACCATTAGGTGTTACTGGGAGCAGCATCTCACCTGTGGTGAGGTGCAGAGATCTGTGTGTGTGCAGCAGTCATGGGACAGGCGCAGTATCCTCCAAGGTGCTTTGCCTTTTCTAAAGCTTTAATGCAAAATACTGGTTTTCAAAGGAAGTTTTATTTCTGGGCAATAAATAATGGCAAATTAGGCAATAGGGAAATGATGAAGATTAATGTCTAAAGGAAAAGGGGTCACAGGAACCTTGTGCTGGTTCCTTGGTGGGTCTGCAGAATGTGGACAGGGGCAATACACACAGCAGAGCTGTCGCTTTTGCCACCAGCTCACATTTAGGTCAGTTTGCAATGGTGGTTGCTCTCTGCTCCATGTACATCCAGACTTTGACACACTTCCCAGACTTAGGAGCATGAGACAGACAGGACGAGGCATTTAGTCTGTCTTTGTTCCTCCGCACTCCCTTTGCCCACCCATGGCACAGATATTCATGTTTTCCTTACCCTTGACACTCTGTTGCATTCAACATCCTCTGGCATCTTGCAGAAGCCACTTTTTTTAACACTTGGCTCCCTCATTCATTCTGGCCCTATATTCTCTGGAGGCATAAACATGTCTTAGATTGATGGGAAGTATCTGAGCTCCCTGGTGTCTTTGGGCTTTGGACAACTATGTGCATTACAGTGGTGTGTGGTGTATCCTGGGCTCAGCTTTCTGACAGCCTGATCTTGGCATGCTGTTGCTCTCCTTGGTGGAGGATCTGTCCTCCCAGGCTAAGCTGTCCCCCAGGATAATGGGAAGTGAGTGCTGGGCACCTCAGAGAGTCTTTGCCTTTCTAAAAGCAAATATTGTGGGGCACATCCTAAGAGGTGTAACTTCCAGAAGGAGCCCTTGCTGAAGGACAGGAAGAGAGTAAGAGCCATTTGTGCTACAACTTCTTTGAGGCACTGAGACAGCACTACTGAGGAGGAGCATTTTGGGTTTAATATTTGCATTTCCAGGGAAAAAGTCCATGTGTTGCTTCTATTCCCCTATCTGCTGTCTCAGCACCTCTCCCTTGCTCCGTGGTCAAATCTGCTTTGCCAAGTGACAGTAATTTTCCCCACATGGAAAGAAAGTGTTTATAGACTGAACTAAGCATTTTACCCCCAGGATTTTCTGCTTCCCAAATGTATCTTCCTAATACACAAAATATGACCTCATTTCTCCTGGTTTTGTACCCCATTGAGAATGTTTGCTTCCTTCTGCCACTGACCATTTATCAGTGCTGTCACTTCATCTGTACTAATTATACATTTAAAATCATAGGGTGTTCACCCTTGATACTTTCCTTGCTTGTAACTCCTTATGGAGAAGTAGGCTCAGTCTGAAGTCTGCCTCCATAAAACTAACTTCTCTTTTTTATTGCAGATAAATGACACTGTTTTCCTGTTCAATAGCCATGGGATATTCTTCGTGGTGGTAGATGCATGCTCAGGAGCAGTTGTGGGTAGGCGGTACTTTGACACAGTTACTGGTGAAAACGCTGCCAGTGCAATAACTGACTATGTTCAGACATCTATAAAAGAGAGGTAAGCAAACTGCTGAGAGCCTAGTTCATGTAGCAACCCATGGCTGATAGACAAAGGAAAATGACCTACTTTCACAACCAAACCTGTGCTCTGAAGAAACCTGGCACAGATTAAATATGTACAAATCCCAAATATCACCCAGATAATAGGAGAAGCAGGGTGTCTCTCCCAGGATTGCACAGATTAGAGCAGACAGAAACAGGTTTTCTGGAAAACTGGCAATTCCTTCTAAATTAACCATTCATTTCCCAGCATGGAGTAGATAAGTTCCTTGCAATGACATTTGTAATCCTGTGCTCCTGTCCTGGTGTCCCACAGTTTCCTGACAGTTGATGATTCAGTTTTCCATTTCTGAAATCGAGTTAAGTTTTGTTTACTCTTACTGATTGTTTTTGCCTCTTACAACAGACGAAAATCATAGGTGTGCCAGATTTTCCAATAGGACTTTTCTTGGGTGAGCCAATGAATAGACCTGCCTGCCTGCAGGCTCTGTTACCTTGCATGTGCCCTGGCAATGCTCTGGATCATCTCTGCTTGTGTCTGCCCCACATTCCTTGTGGTTTTATGTGTTGCCACATAAACATGGAACAACAGAGATTTATAGATAAATTCTTGGCCGCTGGCAGAAGCAGGTCAAGTAACCAGAAAACAGACTTACAGTCCAAAACAGTCCTGAGCAGTTCATGACCAAAGATTTGAAGACTCCTGAGTTATTACATCTGTATTTATGCACATGAGTATGTACATGTACCAAATATGCATGAAGTGACGTATATCCATGTGATGCCTGTATGTATATTCAGTTTGATTTTCTGTTAGGATGTGTATTTTGCAAGTCTAGGCATTCAGCTAAATGCAACCAGTTGTGCCAGTAATTCAATGCAGGTACAATTCACTGGGGGTTGAAAGCACATCTGTGAGGGCCAAAGCTGGATTGAAGCTTGATTGAAAACCAGACCTAGAATACAGGTGATTTCAGAGTCTGAGGACTGCACAGCAACTGAATTTCTGCTGCTGCTGAGTGTCCCTCTCCCATAAAGGAATGCACTTGCAAACAGTCACTTGTGCTTGTTTTGATTCCATGAAAAGCACAGGCTTAATTTAGGAACATTTAAACAGAGGCTTAAAGTTAGGAAAGCTTATGTGGGATCAAAATCAGAGGGGTTTACACATGTTCTTAAAGCTAAGCAAGCTCTTAAGTAGTTTTCTGAATTGGAGCTTGAAGGTCTTGCGGATTCTTAATGAAATAATATTTTGCAATCATGTGGTAATTACTGTCCTTCTTTTCAGATCAGTTGTTCTCGTGTGCTCTAGAGATACTGCAGATGTGGTGGGGAGCTCTGAAATGCCTATTTTTACCAGGTTAGGTTCAGCAAAGCCTATTGTCTTCCACAAGGAAGGTAAATGTATTTATTCTACCATGTTTCTTTTGCTTAAGAATTACCAGGGTGCTTCCCTACCAAAACTGTACGCATCCTTATATACTGCTTATTGATAGACTTCCTAGCACAATATCCCAGCTGTAACCTAGTAAAAACCTCTTGGCTTAGGGATGGTGAGAAGTAGGAGAGTTATTTCAGGGTTTTGACTCTATGTCACCAGTGAGAAGCTGCACGCTGCAAAATTTTCATCCTAAAGGGAACTTGTTTTCTAACCAAACAAAGAAAAAAGAATCATTTGATAAAGATTCCAGCTCTAAAATTCGGCTGCTTTGCAAGGAAAACCAATCATAAACTGAAAGGTTGATGAGAAAGAAAATGGCCTGAAGTGAAATAGGAGCTTTTTTAATTTTTTAATAGAGGGAAGGTGAAATCACCAGTTTTGGAAACTTCTTATTGCAGTTTTACCTTGGACTGCTGCAAGAAATCCATTGGTATCATTAGTCCAGGAAATCCATGCTGGGTTTCCCACTGGAAGACTGGGGGCTGTTGAGTCCAGGTTTGGATAAATAATTTGAGTGATAAGGAAATCGAGAAAACAACCAGCCAGCCTGAATCAGATTCAATCTGCAGTCTCTCAAGCAGAGATCAGCTGGAGAAGTCACATATTTCCAGCTTCTTGATTTTTTTTCCTTGGGGCTTTTGGGGAGGTTTTTTCCCCCTACTGCTTTACTGAAATTTATATCAATTTCTGGTTCAAGTTTCAAAGTTCATTGCTATGAGCATTCTGGGGGAGGACAGCGTAGTCTTTAAAGCAGGCACAGTGATTTCACTTTGGTGCCTGTTTGATTCCCAAAAAGCTGATTTTTCTTTCATCCTTTTAAAAGCAAAACTTTGAGGTTTTCTCTTTTTTTCATTTTTGTCCTGTAACCTCATTGCTTCATTCTTTCATCAAAGCCCTGAATGCTTTTGAAAGGAATTTTTTGATTAAAAATCAATCTTTTTTGTTTGTTTTGTCAAACTTTGTTCCCTGAACCACCTTTGCTGCTCGCATGGGCACAGCACTTCCAAGTCTTTTTGGGAGCTCGGTTCAGCCTCTAGCCCTGAATGCTCCTGGGGCACAAAAAGCAGCAAGCAGGACCACCACCCTCCCGGGGACATGCTAGTTGGTGGCCACCTCCTTTCTCTGTCACTTTGGCAGCATCCTGGTGCCTAGCAGTGGGACTAAGCCTCTGCTGGCTGATCATGTGCAGCCCCTGTTTTGTTTTTCCTAAGGGCAAGGGTGTTCACGCATGTGTCTTGCCCTGATTTCCAGTCTGACTAATTACATTCTGCTTCATGAGCTTTCTCCTGCTGATTCAGGTATGTGCACTATTTGACTTCCCAGCTCCAAAAGCAATCGCATGCAGGACTGATCCGCACTGGGGGGGACTGCGTTCCAGGGCAGGATGGAGCATTTCTCCCAAGTGCATATTGCTTCTGCCAAGGATAATGGGAAAAAAACCCCAATCCACTTGACCCCAGCAGGATCAGGATTTAGGGTCTTGTTGCCTGGTTTTGCAAAACCTTATTTAAATTAGAAGTGTTTAGAGGAATAGTCTCGATCCAAACAGCTGCAAATAGCCTTGGGAGTCTTTGCAATGAAAAACATAACATAAACACAGGACATTGTTATTAAAATAGAAGAATACATAATGCCTTTGTACTTTGTGACAGCAGAGGACCAGAGCAGAGGCAACATGGGGGATAGTTTAGGCATAACAGGAAGAAACTGATGTAAACCAATAAAAGAAGGATTCTAAATGCCTAACCATTTTCAGGTAGTCCAATATGAAAAAGTACTACTGGTCTTATTTAAAAACAAAGAGTAAAGCCATATTCCTGCCAACTGACATTTGAGAACTCATCTTACCTTATTGAAATAAATGATGCAGTGAGGTTGTGGCTTCACTGAGGCTCATTCTCTCTTTCATCAGCCTTTTTCTCTCCTAAATGTTTTGTTATTTTAATCCAGGAAAAAAAGAAGGCCTGAGAAGTTCCCATCCTGTGTGGAGGGAGCCTGTGCTGTGCTGCTAATAAGTGAACCAACCTATCCAGAGAATCACAATCTTTGTGTCTCTTTTTCAGGGAGTTTTGCCATGCTTGGATATAAAGGACAAGCCAAACCCTCCTGGATTAAAGTCCTTAATCATGCTGGTTATCGGAAAGCTGCTTCTTTACAGCATTATGTTCCCTTGAAGCTGAAAGAATATCAATGTCCAGCTAATGCTGATGAGTCGCTAAAATTTGCTTTTTCTCAGACTCACTTGGAGCACATCTCTACAGAGGCTGCAGCATCCCAGGATTAGCATCACTAGGGAACACCAGCCAGGCAAAGCCTGCTGCTGCCACCAAAGCTGCTCTCATTTTCATAGGATTGTACCATACTAATGGTGTTCACTTGTATATATTATAACTAATAAATATAGTCTCATCTTTCCTGCTGTGGTAGAGCTTTATTTTCCAAACAGTGCCTCAAAGGGCAGAACAGGAAAAGCTTGTGGGCTGCCCTTCCCAAGGAGAAGTGTTTCAAGATATCTACGATTTGGTATCAAAAGGTAAGTTTAAAAGGCAAGAGCCTGCTCTCCAGTATCACAGAGACTGGAAATGGAATTTGGCGTGGAAGCTTTAGCAACTTCCAGGGAAACAGATGAACTTCAGCAGAGGTAGGGAATTCTCCCTTCACTCCTGTTTTCCCTCTATTAATGTCTGCTTTTAAAACACCTAAGTGTCCATCTGCCATGGCATCATAGGCGAACTGAGTAACATCTGCTTGGTGAGCATGCAGTGATCTTACAGTAGTATCTTCTAATTGAACTGAATAAATAGGGTGCTCTGAGGAGTTATAAATGCATTTCTGTCTGTAGGTAATGACTGGTGAAATGATGCTTGTCCAACTGACGTGAACATTTAATCAAAGACCTACAGGAATAAAACCCAGGATAAACTATGTGCCGCATAGGGTTAAGTCTTGCGTTCCTTTCAGACAATGCTCATGTTGACTTTCTGCTCCCATTGAGGAATGAAATACTGCCAGTAGTAGTGGTTAATTCTCTTTGATTTTTTGTTTATCTGCTGCTTTATGAAGTAAAGACAAAAATAGAGCTTTGTATGCAAACTGAGAAACAGCTGATGGCCTCACTGACAGTTTAAGTACAAATTTACCTGGAAATGATAACTCGTTTTGGTTTGAACATGATGTTACTTGGTGACAGCAGTGGAAGGGCAGGCAATTTCAGACTATCCATGTCTTTGTCACATGGGTTACTCAAACAGGTAGGTGAAGGCTTTGTTACTAATGTCCTGTTGTTTCTTTGAAGTTCTCACAAATGGCCAAACAAGTTGCTATGGGGAAAGGTTAGTATTTTGTTGGCCAGACTTTTGCTCCCTGGTGAGTTAGTCGCTCTGGCATCCGCACACCGGCCAGCTGATACTGTGCCTCTGAGAGGGGACTGAACTCCTTGGCTGGGACACTTGCCTCCATCAGACACATACCGCTCAGTGGTCCTTGGATGTGGGGCGAGAGGACACCTGAAAGGTTTACAGGCAGAGAAGGAGACCATGACTCCAGCCCCACACGATGTAGGAGAGGTGTGAGTCGGGTCTGGCCAGGGGATTCCTGGCTTGCTAGAAAGTGTGAGGAAATCACTGATGCTGCTCAGTTAAAGGTAAGATAAAGGGTAATGCACAGGACATCATGGGCCTGTGCTTGCCCCCATGGGCAGCAACAGGGACTGATGTACTCTGTGGAGATGAGAAGTGGTACAAGAGCCTGAACGGCTCCTACTGTCCCCCTATGGAGCTCCCTGAAGTCCTTTTGAACTCCTGTTAGTACCTAATTGCCATGATTTCTGAGGCTGTGCAGGGGAAGAGAAGCAAGATGATTTTGGCTTGTGAGCATAACCCCAACATTGGAACAGATACTTACAGAGCAAGCTTTCAGCCTCTTGCAGATTTATTTGATAATCTGTGACAGGTCCAGACCCTGGATCCCAATAGAACTTTGCAGAGTTCTAACCCCAGGCTGAGACTAAACAATTGGCAAAGGAAGAGCCTGGTGAAGGAAAGAATGTGCCTAAATGTCTGAAAAATCTCTATTCCTCCTCCCGACTCAGAAGGAGAGCAAATGGCAAATGTCCTGGAGAGGAAGGCGTGGCGCCGTGGCGAGCCAGATGCAAACAGTAAAGTACCACAAAAGCAAAAAGAAAAATATTTACATCCTGATGCAGTTATTTGGGTAGTTAAAAGCAGCAGTTTGAAGAGGATTCAGGATGCTGTGATCGTCTTCAGCCACTGCACACAGTTTCCTTTCCTTGGGAGGGAAAAAAGGCTTCAAAACCAGGAACGCTCTGCAGAGGGTACGGTTCCTCCATGGACCCTTGGGACGTTCAAGACCATGTTTTCAGAGGCTACCACTAACGTGGCATGCACCAGAAGTCTGTGTGGGTGAAGCTGTGGGGGTAAGTAAGTGTCACGTGGGCTTTGTGTTCATGGGAAGCTGTTGGATATCCTGAGCAGGAGGATCCCCATGGACTCTGTTCATCCACATGGACCTGCAGCTAACCCAGGCATGTTCAGTACATCTAATGCATTCAGCATATATGTGTTCCTTGGTTACCCCGAGAGCATTTCTGCAGTGGGGACACAGGAGCTCTGGCACCCCCTGAAAGCATTAGCTTGGCTATACACATTACTGTCAGCAGGCACAGCAAAGTCTGCGCACTCTGAACCTCAGCTGGTGGGTCTCAGCTTCCCACCACTTTCATGCTTTGAAAACTTCATGCAGTGGATGAGGGCTTAATTCAGTGCAATGCTGAGCACTTCGAAAGCATGTGAAACTGTGAGTCAGTCAGCCTCGGATGGGTGGAGTGATGTGAATTGCAAATGATTTTGTTTTAGCTGAGCCAAAAATCACTTCCTTTCCTTTTCCAGGTCTGTAAGCCCCTGCCAAAACCCCCAAAAGTTAAATCTGAAAAAAAGCATAGCATTAAAATAACTCTTTTTTCCGCCTGTTTTAATTCTGTCTCAAAATAGTGTGCCAATATCACAACAACTTTGCAAACACCTTAGTTTTCTTCAATTTATTTGTTGTAAAAACTTCCTCTAACTCCTGCTCCTCTTTCAGAATCTGGTTTTGTGAACACCAGGAATCAAGGAACTTGCAGTGATGTTTATATACAGAATGTGTGAGCAGAACCTTCTTCTTTGCAGGGAAAGATATTAGATAAATTTATAAGAAACCATGGTTCACTGGAAAAAAAGTCAGAGTGCTGCTTTTGACTCAAATATTGATTTCATTGAGAAGTAAAGTCTGTTCCTGGGTTTAACCCTCCTCTACTTGCTAGTAAAAAGAGCAGCTAATGGCTGGGTGGGAAGCACAAGATCAAGAGGCCTCGCTGCTGTCATGTGCAGGGACTGGGAGAGCATTTTCACTAGCGATCCCTAGAAATTTGTCTGTTTATTTGTAAGGCCGTCTGAAGGCTTTAGCTATGCTTGTGGCTGGGTGCATGGAGGCTCCCCCTGCACTGGAATGTCACTGTAGTGAGAGCTGCTATCTCCTCAGGTCAGAAAGGCAAATGTGCTCCTCAAATCCATCTTCCCAGCTGGGACTAAAAAGCAGGATTCCCTGAGCGGGGTGAAAGGATGGTCACTGCCACGCAATGTCAGCAAGAAGGTAACAGAGTGACTAATTAAACAGTTCCTCTCTCTGTTAGGAATCAGCTTCCAAACTGATGCTGGCTTCTTTACACATGATGAGGAAACATTGCGGCAAGGCTTCAAACCCAGCCAACAAGCCATTAAAACCTCAGCATCTGCTGTGGCAATGTGAGGGTCCAGATTTGCCCACCCAGAGCAGGAGGGGTACACCACAGCTCTGGCACTGACCCATCGGGGTCCCCTGGAGCATCTTGCCTTGCGAAGATGGTCCCTGGGGAACACAGATTTTACGCACAGGTCATCTCAAGTACCTGTGCACATCAGGCTAAATGACACTTTTTCCATGTGAGCTTTTCCTGTTCTTCTCTGGGGATGGCTCTGGACTCCTGCCTTGCCCCTGCACAGGTCTGTGGTTTCTCTTTGTGGGCAGTGGCAGCAGTAGTAGCCATCAGGTTTCTTGCTCCTGTTTGACATCTTTTTTAAGGGGATGACATAAGACATCTTTGTAGGTGCTGCTCTTCTCCCATCCTTGCCATGTTTGTAACAGATGGTCAGTGCTCCCATTTATGCCTCATTAGATATACCAGAAAGTATCCTTGTCTTCAGCAGACACTGAAGGTACATCCTTCAAAGTGTGTCAAGCCAGTCTGACAAAGCACTTTAAAATATTCAGTATCAGGAGTTACTTTTTTAAGAGGTGGGCAGGGTGGCAAGTTGAGGTTGGAGCCTGGTGTGCGTTTCTGAATGGCTGGCTCTGCCACCCCAGAGAGCTCTGCTCCGGCCTCAGGATTTGGGGTCTTCATGTGACCCCACAATGATGCCTGGGACAATCCAGCTTCCTCAGAGCATTTCTTCACTGTTTTGCTGTCAGGATTGTTTGCTCTGCATTGAAACTGCAGGGAGGGCAGTGGAGTCTGTGCACTTTCTAGTACAGTATCGCTGCTGACACCTGCGGTAGCAGCCAACTGAGAACTAATGGTTTCCTGCATCTACTTTTAGCACTGTCTGCTGCTATTGTTCACTTTTTGGAAAGATCCAGCAGCTGGGAATCATTTCAGAAAGTCTGCCTTGCCAGATCCACGGATATGAGTCCCACTTGCCATTGCCAGGCAGCTTTTAATGGCTAGATGAAAAAGCTTTTCTCACCCAAGAGAGGAGTCACAGATGGTATTTGAGAAATGTTGGAGATGATAGACTTAGGAAGACACTTGCATGGCCCTTTCACTCTCAGAGTGCCTGAATCTGCAGGGAGGTTTGTTGACATTGCTGATTACATCAGAGCTGAAGTCAGCCACGTGGCGCCTGTTCAAATGAGAGGTAGCATATTGCTGTATCCCCATGCGGATCAGAGTGCTGAGCTAACACTCGGCTGGCTGGCAGCAGAGAACCACTCTGGAGTCCTCTCCAGCAGGGGACATTAATGAAAAGAGTCACTATCTCTTCTTCCTCTTCTATTTAACAGTGAAATCAAACATGTCACTGTTTGTGTCTAATATTTGGGAAAGATGCTTAGTTGAGAGCCTTTGAAGGAAAATTCCTGAGATTATCCCCCAAGCAGCATTTTTCCAGTAGTGTGTTAGTCAGAGCTGAATCAGAGGAGTTGGATCCTCTTGGACCTGTCAGCTTTCAGCCTTTCCAACCCAAGTGCCAGTTAATACTAACACCACAGTGAACCCGGGCTCGCTGTGAGCTGAATCAAACACTCTCCCTCAGTCACAAAGTAAGCAGGATATTCTTTGGACTGTGGCAGATCAGACACTACAAAAACACTGGAGCCTGGCACACAGCTGACGCCTCCAAAAATGACATGACTTTCCAGTGTCTGATTACTTGTTTTGATCTCTGCTGATGAGAATGGATGTAATCAGGGAAACAGTCCCTGGTGAGCAACCAGGGAAATAATACCAGAAGCCGTTTTGCACAACCTGATGGTAAGTACTGTGCAGTTCTTGGCTCTAAAGAAAGCAAAAGCTCTGAAATTTCTTAAGCTAATTTCCTACCCGTTTGCTGTCAGAATCAACATCATGAACTGGACAGAGCAGAGATGCTCCTCTGAGTTTTTAATGGGCCAGAACAAAGAAATTGCTTTGCTACCTATGAAGCAAATGTGTGCCATCACTGTCAAAAAATCAGTCCCTTCTTTTTATTTCTGTCTACGCTTGTATCAGCTGAATGTATTTTTACAATCAATGCTTTACCAGTGGGAATCAGGCTTTGTGCAACACTAACATACAGCTGTGTATGCTGTAAGAAACACTGTTTACCTGCAATGACCATCCTGTGCTATTACCACTTGTTTAGTTTTCCCTTTATTAGTTAAAGCAGAATCTAGTGGTTGGGTTTGCAGATTAGGCTGTGCAATAATCCCTAATAAATCTTGACATTTTAATGGCGATTGCTGTGCTTTGGGTGTACCTGCAACAATGTTCCTTTAAAAGAACGCTGCCTTATCAGATGCTGATGGCTAACGCTGTTAAAATGTCAGACACGTGCATCCTGGGTCTGGCACAAATTCCATGGTGACGGTATTGCGCTCTGATAATGTATAGCATTCAAAGTTATAGCATTACTAAGTGCATTCCTCTTTTCCACTGTTCTGTAACAGCATTTCAGCACCTGATAGACTGTACCAAGCCTTCAGTCCATGCTATTTCCAGAGCTCAGGGCTGTCAAAGACACTATACCAAAACAAGCAAACATTTTCCTGCTGGAATGTTTCCTGACGAATCTGGTTCTAATGCTATTTTTAATACAATCATTGGATTACATGTGGTCTGAACGTACCATTGTACTTCGAGCTGTGTCACCTTTATGAAAAGTACAGACACGTGTTTTGCATATACACAGTGTAAAATTTGCTCCAGATCAAATTCTGGCTTCTTGCGTATCGTTTGCTCATGTTTTTGTTTGGTTTATATTAACAAGTGACATGAAAAATAACGTGTGGGTTTTCGTCCTGAAAATATTGGGGCACCATGGAGTTGTTTTCAATCGCTGTTTTTGTGTCTAGCTAAACTGTGTGATGCCTACATTTATACTATTTCATCACGATGATATGACAGCTACAAACAAATTTATTCGATATTCCTCAGATACTGGTTTACATAATAAAATCTAATGGCTCCAAGGACTACATGTAAATTTTAAACAGTGCCTTATAAATACAGAAGTGTGTGTCCTTGCCTCAGTGTGAACACACATGTCAATGAACTGTCATAAGTGCAGGGCAGAGCTGCAGAATCAATCACTGGAGACTGGAAAGAATCAGATTAATTCTAACTTTGACTTTCATGACACTGCTTGTTTGGTTTTGATGGGGGTTGGCTACTGAGGAAATGAAAACAACATTAGGTAGACTGGTTTCAAAAACAGCTTTTGGTTTTGCAAGGGAATTCTGGGCTGGTGCACCAAGTAGTATTTTCTTGGATGTGAAATCTAAGGAAATGCATGCTTCAGATTGGAAGTGTGAGTATGGTTTATCTCAGGGGTGCACAAAACACCATTGCTAAACTGTGTGGGGAGTATGGGGGGAGAGAGGTGCCACTGGAAGGTTACTTTGTAAGAATTTGTCACTCTGCAAACACCTCCTCTGTTGTGTTTCATTACTTTCTTGCACATGTGAATATGCAGCCCTAGAGAGTCTTGACACTGGATGTGTTTGTACTGCATTCCTAAGGCGTTTTCGGTTACATCTGGTGGTTGCTTTCTGAGTGTCTATTTGGATTCCCAAGTGGGTTTATCCTAAAGCAAACAAAGGATGAGGAGCTGCCTGAGGTTTCTTGCTCTGTTTGGGCTGGTCTTGAAGCAGCGTGAAGGTGTTCTCAACTACACAGCTGAATGGGATTGGGAGTGGCATAAAGCTGGATATAACCTTTTTTTGTGCATGGTTTTTGTATGAGCTGAGAAAAAAAGTGACATTTTCTTGCTATTCTTTCTTCACAGCTATCCATCCAGAGAATTAAAGATCCTGAAGAATGGCTCTACCTACCTCCAAGTATCTGGCTGAAAATGTCATTTTTCTTCTGTTTGTAATCTCTTCTGTAAGCACAGGTAAGTTTTTCTGTCATGGGGAAAAAGACATGGTTTATAGCACTACTTTTAAATAAAGACATTGCTGTACTAGATAGACCAGCTTTTCACTCTTCATAGAAGAAGAGTCAAGGACAGAGTGAGAAAAAACTCAGGAGAAAAGCAGTTTTCTGATGTGCCAGTACTCACTATGGAGGGCAGCTGGAGTGGCAAAGACTGACACCTCTGAGTAGGTGAAAGTACCCTCAGGGATCCCTCAGACTCTGCTACATGTTCTTAAAACAAACCTAAATCCAACAAAACTGCCACAAAGAAATAACAAAAGAAACCTCAGGTCTTAACAGCTGTGGCTCTGGGAGGCGAAGTCAAGCATTGTGCAGCGTTGCCCAAGCCCAGATGTGGACAGCAAAAAGCTCTGGGGTGGGATATCCCTACCCCTTGGGTTTTGCCTGTTCCAAGTAACCCTTTTCCTAAGTAGCTGAAGGGGAAAAGGGAAACTGGATATACATACTTAAAACTCAGCTAATTTGGGGGGTTGTATTTCTTAAAACAAGACTATGTGTCTTGCCCCATATACTGCAGCTGCATGAAGCAACATTTCACTGCCGTGCTCAGGCCTTTTTGGTCAAGAAGCAAAACATGTAGTTAATTCCTTCTGCTGGGTAGAAGTTGCACTCATTTAAAAAATGCCAATGAGAGTAACAATCAAGCTGTCAAGGTTCCTGGACCAGAAGATGCTTAGCCCTCCAGTGTCCTTCATGCAGCAGGGGGTGGGTGATGTGCACGGCTCCTTCTTTCTGGTACAAATGAATGAATGAAATTGGGAATTTGGTTCCTTTGTTCTGATTGTGTTGGCTTTTGTTGATTGTCATCCCAAACATCAGTGTAAATTTCTTTCGATTTCCCCTTAGGCCTCGCTGCCTACCTCTCTGTTTCTACATAATGAATTTGGGGGGCACAAGTAATCTTTTGAGACTGCAGGAAGCTCTTTTGGACACTAGCATAGCCAAGTAAATGGAAAAATGAACAAGCTTCTAGCCTGCCCTCTTAATCTAGCTGATAAATTATACCTGTACATTCGAATCAATTCTTTTGGTTTTATTTAGCTTCTCATCATGTGCAGATTTTTCTGTTATTCTTGTGGGAATAGCAGCTCATTTTTTTTTAATTTGTTATATTTGAACACCTACTTACAGTGCAAGTTCCATTTCTTGCCTGAAATATTCATCTTATTGATTCTTTGTGTCTACTAGTAGGAACCCAGAAAGTCCTTATTATTTTCCTCAATTACTGTAAATCAGAAAAAATGCCTCCAACATTACCGATACAGTTTCAGCTTCCAGCTGGCACAAGTGGTATCAAATTCAGTTCCTGGATGTTTGTCAGTATTTGACTTGCTACCTGGTAGATTATTAGCCCTTTCTGATTTGACTGTTCATGTATATGGGAAAAGCTTGCAGAGAGCCAAGGCATATGTTGCCCATATGAAATGTCCCTTGCTTATGCTGAATAAATAGTATTTAATGGGTCTCCAGAGACATTAAGGAAGCGGCTTGTCCAATTCTGTTGTCTTCTTAAGACTTGAAATTGGTGGAGGAATCCGAGAGAAAATGCAGGTGAATAGATTTTGCTCCTGTTGCTGTGGAATTACAGATGTCCCTCAAGTTTCACAGTGGCATTTGCCAACTAAACCTTGCATGGATTCACATCATTGTCCTTTCCATTATCTGAATGCATTAGTGTCTGCTGGGCAAAACCTACCCAAATTTACTATACTAAGTGCAAGAGACATAACCCTGCTGAAGGTTTTTATCTCATGTCTATTATCACCAATTTGTGGATCCTGTAGTTTTCCAATGGTGTTTTGGTTTTAAAGGATTAAAAACTTGAGAGCTGGTAAGAACTCCCAACCCCTTCTGATTGCAAAGGGCTCATTGTTCAAACTCCCACTGACCTCAGCTTCCTAGGATTAGAAAGGTTTCTACCCTCAGAAAATATGCATCACACATGGGACTCCCGCACTCGCCGTTTTGTTGATTAGAGCAAGATGTGAGGCTCACATATCGAGTGAGATTGTATCAGGGAAATATTTTATCTTAAGTAAATACTTACAACATGAGACTCTTGGGGCTGGTATGAGAGCCGTTTAGACTAACACATCATGACAGTCCATAATCACATTTGTGTGTGGATACTGGTGAGGTGTAAACCCAATACAAATGAATCCTTATTGCTTCTGCCTGGAAAAGCTCACAAACCCATAGTCTTTCTAGTGAAATTCCTGTTGCTCTCTGTTACTGGGTGGACTGGCAGTTCCTTGGTGCTTGGTGTTTTCTTCTTAGCTTGAGCATTTTTACTTTCCAGAGAAAACACAGTATGCAAATATATTTTAACATCTTTACATTAAACAAAGCTTTTTAAACTTTGCAGATATTTGGGGGACATTTTAACAGGTAGTAGTTGTTTTATCCTTTCATCAAGACCTTCCCTTGGCTTGTGAAAGGCTTTGTGTCTGGATAGTATGAACGGAGCTGAATATCACTGCAGGAAGTGCTGAGTTACAGCCTTTCTAGGTAGTTTTCTGGAGACTGCATCCCTTGCAAGGCTCCTTTGCATTGGGTAGCAGGTTTTTCCATACTTCCAGAAAACAGAAAATCATGCATCTTAAACTGTTGTTTGTTTTATTTTGGTTGTGACCCCCATGTGCTCTGCTGCAGTGAGATATTGCTGTGTTCCAGGGAGTCAGCAAAGTGGGGTACCAAGAATGTACTGTAAATATACTGTATGATATATATGAATGTATGATAAGTATCACACGTATGTATGTATGATATGTATGAATGTACTGTAATGATGCTGCAAAGATGCACAGACATGGAGCTTTGTGTCTTGCACTGAGGAAATGGTAATTGTCTTCACTCCATCTTTACACAGCAGAAGCAGCTGTCACATGTCCTGATATGGATCCTGAGCTAGAAAACTGGAACCCAGGACACAATGAAGAAAACCGCATTGAGATCCGTAATGGCAGGAAGCTCCTCCTCTCTTCTTCTGCGACTGTCCACTCTATCCACATCACTGATGGAGGTAAAATGTGTTAGTAGCAAGGCTGGGTGAAGTGTTTTTCCCACTGTGGCTATTTAAATCACTCTGTCTCATGCTGAGAGAGTTTCCTGCTTCTTGCTGAGAACAGGGTGGCTAGTGGACAGACAGAGCTTTAATTCAGTACAAGGGTGGGTGGTAGCTGAGATGCTATCGGTTCTTTAGCCATTATAATCAACCTATTTGCTGTCCTTTCTTTAGAAAAGTAGCTCAGTATACTCGTTACTTCTACTTCTGTGATTTGCTTCAAAAACTACTTTTTTTACTAAATTGTTGTCCTGATAACATCATACTGCAATAGCTGTGTTCTCAGGGTCTCAGGACAGGGCAGATACATATATGCCTCTTTGTCTCTACGGACATAGTGTCACTGGTGGCTGCTAGCATGAATAGCTTTTATTCATCTTAACTCTGAATTTCTGTCTCAGTTTTGAATGAGACCTCTTCCACACAAATCTTAATTGTGTTCTTCAAGAATTGGACTGAATACAAAACGTGTAATGTCTTTAAGATTTCTGTTCAGAGCTGTTTTGGGGAGGATGGGCAGAAGTTTTCAAAAATTGAGATGAGAGCCCAGCAGTGGGTTTAGCAGAATGGTATCACCACCTCTGATGAGCTCCTGTGTGTTTAAAGCAATGTCATAACCTTTTCTACTTAGGAAAACTGGTCATTAAAGATGACGTGCAGCCTATCATTTTGCGTACTAGACATATACTCATTGAAAATGATGGAGAATTGCATATTGGCAGTGAGATGTGCCCTTACCAAAGCAATGTGGTTATCATCTTATATGGGCGGTATGTATACACAATAAAATATTGTCTTAGATCTTTCTAGGATCTGTCTTCCACAACAGGGAAAAAAAATGTTCCTTAAAATTACATTTTCTTACATATACTTATCATCAGTGCTCTGTGGAAAGTTCAGTAGAGTTTTAAACAGTTTAAATGACCTGTAAAAAATTGGTGCAGTTTTGGTTCTGGTTTTCAAATCCAACTATGAGATTTGGGCATGCCAGAAAATCAGCATGCACGTTGCCACCACTCAAGCTGTTTTTCCAGAATGGGTTTAAAACCCAAGTAGTTCTTTTAATCTGAAAATTCTGCTCCCTAAGCATCTTTTCTTTCTGCATGAGAGTGGTGAAACAAAGGATAATGCATTTATGTCTTGCAGATTGCTACAGGATCTCTCAGAATTTCAAAGATGCCAAACTCATACATAACAACCAATAGCCCTCCTAGCTTCTGGTTAGGGTCCTAACTTTCTCCAGCATTCAAAAACACAAATGTGTTGTTCAGGCTGGGCTTCAGGCCTCCTCTGACCTGGGTATAATAAATATAACATGTATAATTGGCATCCCAGATTGCTGCTGGTCTCCAGTAGTTGCTAGTATTATTTCAAATAATTCTCTTTCTGTACAGTGTGGGCAGTTGCTGATTCTTAGGGTAGTTAAAAGAAATGCATTGCAGATCATGACACTGTTCTCCTTGGGCCATAGCAGAACGAGGAGAAGGGTTCCTTGGCTGCCACATACAAACCCAAACCTCATTCCTTTCCTCCCTTCCTACTGCAGAGCGGATGACGGCAGCCAGCCAAATCCCTACTTTGGGAAGAAGTATCTTGGAGTAAGTAAGGGTGGCACTCTTGAGATCCATGGAAAGAAAAAGCTGTCCTGGACTTTCCTAAACAAGACTCTTCATCCTGGTGGCATGGAAGAAGGTGGATATTACTTTGAAAGGAGCTGGGGCCATCGGGGTGTCATTGTCCATGTTATTGACCCAAAGACGGGGGCAGTTGTCCATTCAGATCGGTGAGTGACTTTTCAACTGTCTAGATGTGATGATCTTTGGGGAAAGGTTGGGGACAGCAGCATCTCAGCAAGCTCAGAAACATGCAGTTTAGTATCTTGTTCAAATGGGTGTTATTGCATGTATATACAATTCTTCCTAGATCAGTAATCTCCAAAACCAAAGGTTGAGTAGTGTTACTGTCTTGCTATTCTGCCAACTAGACTTTAAACAATTTGGCTTAACAGAAACCCCTAATATACCCTGTTAGACAAGTGCTTTTGCAACGACATGTCATTATTGTAAACAATGCAAAGGAGTTATTTCTTTCACTTGTTTTTCAGTACATAAAGCTGTGATGCTCACTGAATTAAATGCTTTTTGGGTGTTTTTATCTCTTTAGGTTTGACACCTACAGAGCAAAAGAGGAAAGCATACGTCTTGCCCAGTATTTGGGCCGAGTTGCAAATGGCATGATCCTGTCAGTTGCAGTGAACGATGAAGGATCTAGAAACTTAGATGACACGGCCAGGAAAGCAATGACCAAACTGGGCAGCAAGCATTTCCTCCACCTTGGGTTTAGGTATGTGCCAGTCCTGCCAGTTCTTCCAGCACAGAGGCTTTATTATGCTCCCGAGATGTCCAAATAATTCCTCTCTCTGAAAAGCACAAAGTTCTTTCACATGGGAAGAAAAACAAAGTGAAGAGGGAAACTTCTCAATGTGAAGTTTTAGCAGTTAATTAGATAGTTTCAGATGCACGCAGGGTCTATATTGGGTATTTTTATTAGTAGATTGAGGAATAGCATATGATTCACATTTAAAAAGATGTTTTTCCAAGATGTGTTCCCATGTTACTTATTCCTATTTATTTTCAGGCCATCCCCCAAAGATTTAAGAAGCATATCTATGCACAGTGGATTGGATGGGCTGAACATTAAGGAGGGCAGAATAATAGCTGTATAGCCCTAGCAGCTAAATACATATAGACATACATAAAGCACATTCTTCAGCTTGTCTAAATAAGTATTCTATTAATACTTGTGCAGCACAGAAATTTAGTAAGCATGAATTTATGCTGTGGGCTGTAAATACTTCTAAGGCCAATACAGTGTCTGTGTTGGCACACACGCTGTTGAGAATATTTGCTATTTACCCAACTGTAGCCATTATATTTATTGTGTTTATCTGAATTTATGTAGGCTCTTTAAGAGGCACTAAGAGGGTCACTGCAGAACAGGAATTTAAAATCTGCCTTGTAGGGAGAAGCAATTGGATACAGCAGTCTGTGGGAAGAGAGAAGTGTCAGCTGGGCATGTGCAGATGAGTAAGATTTGGGGTACTCAGTGAAGTGGTTGTGTTAAATATCACAGGGATTCCTTTACATTAGATAACTGATTTCAAAGAATCAACCAAGGCTGCAGAAATAGTCTCCAAAACCAGGCTGCCTCCATCAGTGCAATGCTTTCTCTCAAATACCCAGACCCATATTAGAGCCCAGTAACCTTCTGGGTTTCTTTTAAGAGACTGAAATTAGGGAAACAGAAAAAGAATTTTGACCATTATACTATTTTTTCCAATTGTGCAACAGGAAGGAATTGATGGGTTTGGCATATGTTTATAAAAGTAAATGGCATTGATGTTTGTAGGCTGCTGTGGTATTTTAATGCTAGTTTCTCACTTCTTTGCCATAAAGGCTTATAATGGGAATAGCATAGAAATTCATCCATGGAAGTGTGATTTTCCACACTGCTATTGTTTGTAGTCAAAAAGCTAATCCCTACCATGCTGTTATTTGCAATAGCACAATATTTCCTTATATAAATAGGGACATTGTGATTACCAAAATGTAGTAGTTATTGATAAATACTGCCTCCCGCCAGCACACTGGCATATGGAAAAATACCTGCAACTTGGTGCATTATTTAGAAGACTGCATTTTTAGGAGTGTCCTCAGGGTTTAAGTTCATCAACTTTCAAAAAAAAAATAATCACTGAATAGCCGCTCGGACCAGATTTACAAAGACAGTTGATGGCAGAGTTGAAGACAGGAAGCATTGTCAGATGTATCCAAGCTTTTCTCCTTAAGCAAATTGAACTTCCACTTCACTTCATTGTAAGAAGATTTAGACACATTGGTTTATGTTTCAGACACATCTATAACTACGAATAAGGATGTATACACCTGACAGGTGCTTTTTGGAATTTATCTTAAAAAACAAGTGGTTGGGATGAGAAAATTACACACACACATACATATGTTAAAGGCAGGCTCTG
The DNA here is from genome assembly GCF_000696875.1 of Nestor notabilis. Lineage (NCBI taxonomy): Eukaryota > Metazoa > Chordata > Aves > Psittaciformes > Psittacidae > Nestor > Nestor notabilis. Next base: position 48,752 of record NW_009916876.1, on the reverse strand, counting down.
GCTGAGGAGAGTGGATGGGTTTTTCTAACATGCCTCTGCATGTGCTCTCGTCACTCAGTGCCCAGCACCCAGGGTTTGCTGGCTGGGCCTGCTCTGTTCCGGCTGAATTCTGCTTGTCCGATCTTTGCAGGTCCCTGCTGATGGCTGGGGCTGACGATGGGCATCACTGAGACAAGGGCAGTGTAAGCCCCAGGCAAAAATACTGCTTAAGAAATATCTATTTCACATTTTGTGAGGTGCCACTTGTTTCAGGCTATTCAGCCATGGACCGAGGTGTTTTCTGTCTGGGGGGGTGGTGGTGGTTATATGGACAATCTCCATATCTATCTCCAGTTGCTCCATATTCAACCATTTGTGCAACTCCCACTTGCTGTAGCAAAGCTGATAAGCAATGCTGATTTACCCCAAAATGCTTCTGTGCTCCTGGCATCTCTTTGCTGAGTCCAGAACACTAGGAATGAAATGAAAATCTTGCATTCCTCCTTTATTGTTTTCCTTTTCAAAAGTGAGTTTACTCTTTAAGTGTGAACTACTTTTTTTTTCCCTTTAATTAATTAAAAGAAAGACTTTCTGCACTTGACATAGTTGTTCTCTTTGGAATCCCGCCCACATATCACTGGTTTGGCTCTGGACTTACTGATCCCTTCATTTCATATAGCCCAAATAGATTTCATGTGTCCTTATGTTTCAGGATTGAGCGACTAAAACTATTTTCTAGTGGTTTCTGGGAGAAACGAGTATTTTAACATATGAAATGGGACAAAACCTTGAGTTGAAAAACTAGATAGCTTCTTTTTTAGATCATTTTTTGAGATTATTTTTGGACCATCATCTTTTCATCTTTTTTTTTTTTTGGTCATTTGTTTTGAATTTTGTGACCAAAAAATGAAATATATCTTTCCTGCTGCGTGATAGTGCCCCCATCCCCCTTCTCTCCCTGGATGGAGTTTACAGCCCAGCAGTGCCTTTGGCAATTGGCGCACAGGCAAGTTTTCCAGCAGGAGCATCTGGATCACTGGCAGGCTCTTCCCGAGGCAGTTGTGCTGGCAGCTTCCACTGATGCTCTCCTGTGCTTGGGCCAAGGACACGTCACTGGGATTGCCTCCCCTACAGGAGTGCGCCCAGTGCGTGTGTGGGGCCTCAGCATGGCGTGGGATGCACCACTGCTCACCCAGAACCTGCTCTGGCTGCCCCCAGAGCTGCAAATCCCACCAAAACCCAGCTCATGCCAGTGGTGATTTATGTGTGTCTTCGTGGTTATGTGTTAATGTCTGTATGTGTTTTCTTCTGAAGCCCCAGAATGGTTTATAACTTTGCTTTTACCAGCAGATGGTAAATGTAAGGTGACCTGCAAGACTCAAGGGTGAATCTTGATGCAATTGAAATCACAGGGTATTTATACCTATAGATACGATTTAATATATGGGACTGTTTGTTAAATTTAGGATGGGGGTGACAGTCTCCCTACAACCTTAAAAGCATATTTTTTATTCTGTTAGTCATTAAGAGCAGATATGCCTGAAGTACTTCTATTCTGAAGATAAAACTCCCTTCTGACCCCTATTAATTGGGTTCACCTCCAAGGCTGAGAGGCACTTTAGTCTCTGTCTCCATTGCCTCCATGACCTCATCCATCCGTGTGGTCATTCTCCAGTGTTGCTGATAGCTATTGAACCTACTCAACCAATAACCATCAGGCAGTAATGACCTTACTTCTGACATGGGATCAGATTTGAACACACAATTCAGACTCATAAACCTTTATCTCTGTTCAATGTTCAGAATAAGGAAACTAGATATGCAGAGACTATCTAGGTATTTTTTATTGTCCTTTGCCAGCCAGTCTGTCTATTAGAAATTCTCATGGGTCATTCCAAAGACAATTGTGACATACAAGGTTTCAACATGAGCTAAATTTATTTAAACAGAAGTGGTTTCTTTTCATATTCTTTAGTGTACATGTGCACACACCCCCCAAAGATTTTCAGGCTCCCCAGGGAGTTGCCAGTGTCTCTTGGGTCTGTCACAGACAAGCCTCTTTAAACATTCTTTTAAAAGAGAAACACGCTTGTTATAGGAGTGTACTAAGTGGGGATTTGTCTTCAAACGTCTTTCTCTTTTGATGTATTTACTGAACAAATACAGTCTGTTAAGATATTTTTAATTTTAACTAAGCTGCCTCTCACACTAATAAGACTGGTTTGAATCTGTTGCCCCTGAGAAATACAAAAACATTGGGCCATAATAAAATATGCATCTCATACATGACATAACTTGATTGTTTCTCATTTTCATTTTCCAGGCACCCATGGAGTTTTATTACTGTTAAAGGAAATCCCTCCTCTTCTGTTGAAGACCACATCGAATATCAAGGTAATTAATGCACAAAATGCTGGCTTGACATTATCTCTGGAAGGTACTGGACTTATGGCTGAGATCAATTTGGTCAACGGTGTTTTCACTTGATGCTGCATTACATTGAAGCTGTGGGCAATTGTTGGTTAGGCATATTTAATTGAATAGTCTCCCTATATGTTCTTCCCATTAATGTAGCTGAAGCAGCTGAGTGTGTGTGTGTGTATAACCTAGATTACCCAAACCCTGAGACAAAGGGTGAGATCCTGCACCAGTGTAAATCCATGCAAATCCTTAGAACTGAGACACTGCCTCTTTTAGACACAAGGCTGTGGAACAAACCCAGTCCGCACCAGCTGAAAATGTAATCAGTGTCTCCTGCATTGATAGCCTCAAAAACTCCTGCAAAACCATTTTCTTACAAGCTGAAGCCTTTGGAGTCTGTGTCTTTTCGTGACATTTTCAAGAGCAGCTAACAGCACAGCTTGCTACAACATCAAATAAAAATAGCAATAAATTACAAATCATTGTTTTTGTATCCTCTCTTGATTTTTGAAGATTTTTCCTCCTGATTGTCCAAGCAGTTATAAAAGTGTCTGAAGCCTCATTCCGAGATCAGTAATTTTTTTTCTGGAAGCTGTGCAGGGCTAATTCAGGATAATGTAGCCAAAATATGCCAACGCACACATAGACCACTGCCTTTCAGTTCTGACTTTTATTGATTGCATTCAGGAATTTTACCAATGTTTGTTTTTGTACAGGTCACAAAGGGTCAGCTGTGGCCAAAGTATTCAAACTATTCAAAGCTGAGAATGGAGAACATTTTAATGTCTCTTCAACTAGCGAGTGGGTTCAAGGTAAGAGGCCTGTTTGCCATCTATCTCAGTGGTAGAGACTTGACAAATAGGGTGAATCATCCTTTTTATTGAAATACTTTTCCATTTGGGAAGAGTGGACTTGCTAGCTGCTATTTACATCGCCGCTAACCCAAGTAAAGAACATGCACATACTCTTTTCCCAGTTGTCTCCAGGACTCTCTGAATAACTGGGATCCTTTTTCCTTTACTGCCCTGGGTATGAAATTCCATCTCTTACGATCTAAGAGATCACACATAACCTCTTCCTTTGACTGCATAGTTGTCATGTCCATGTTACAGACAACATACAGTAACCTGTTGTAACTTGATATGAAGATCAGAAAAGGCAGCTAAGGAGGACACAGCCTCAAAATCCATTGCTATTAATAATCATCATACTGCATACTCCGATTATGTAGCTTTTAATAACTCCACTCTCCCTTAGCTTGTTATACTTCACAGCATCATTTAAAGTGTCTGACAGACTGGCAGGAAGAGGCAGGAATCAGATCATCAGGGAAGAAACTTGGAAATGATAGCTGAGATCATATTATGCTTCATGCATTTTTGCTGCATTCATTAAGCTTGACTTTCAAATTACTTTCTTGTTTGCACTTGTCTCCAGATGTAGAATGGACAGAGTGGTTTGAGAAGCCTGATAAAGCAAGATCTAAGGACATGGAGAAGCTTTCTGACTTCAAAGCTGCTCATCCTGATAAAATCTGTAGGCAACCCATTGACATCCAGGTAGGCTTGCTTACCACTCACTTTAGAGGGGCAAGTCCTCTTTGGACGGACACTGAACCCCAAAGTAATTGTGCTTGTCAGTAATTTTTGTTTCTAAATAAAAAACACCAATTACTTTACTGCTCTAATACATAACCAACAAGATCTGGTGTGTGGTCTTGTATCATTCTGAGAAAAAAGCTTAAAGAATTGAGCTCCTTTCAGTAAATTCTGGCTTCTGGCATGAAAAGGAGTACAGATGGGGTCATGGACAGCACAGATGCTATCATGCAATATGTGGTTCCCTGATGGCAGATTAAAAGGAAAAAAAAAAAATATGAAAATTTCAAAGTTTTTAAATGGTCCTGGAATGGATCCTTCTGAAAAAAATTAATCACAGAATGTAATGAGATGGTAAAGCTACCAGCTGTCAGTGAGCTTGCAGCTATTTCTTGGAGTGAATTGTTTTGCCTCTGTGGAAAGAAATCTGAATTCTGTTTGGGGCTAAAAACTATAATTATGCCATCAGGCCAGCAAGCTGAGGAGAAATCATGTACCTTTCCTGGGACTGCAACAGCCTCTTTAAGGAAAAATACCCTCAAAACCAAAAGAGCAAATACCAAGGGTTTTTTTTTTTTTGCATATGTTCACCATATACTTTATATGTCTACCTGGTAAAAGAACTTTAGCAGAAGTATTTCCTAGCAAAAGACAATAAAATACTTCATATCTGTAGAGTCTGCATACTCTGAACCAGCAGAGTTGTCCTTATTCACAAGAATGCAGCTATTGAAATAAATGGGAATGCTGACAGTATGAGTGAAAGTTTCCAGAGCCAGATGTCATAAAACATCTCCCCTTGAACAGAAAGGAAAAACCTGCACTATAATTTTCTGCCAGGTCTTAGCAAATCCACAGTACTTTCTGCTTCAATATACGTATATTAGAAGTGACAACTTAGTTCAAAACAGGGGTCATATGTTTGTTATGACACAGTCCCTTCTAGCACGCGTATTAAAAGACAAATGAGAAAGATATTTTCCTTTTCAAGAAACAAACCTTTTTTTCCTCTGCTGTTAAATCACAGTTACTTTTTTTCCCCATGTATATTAAAAGCAAGACAGCTTATTTTGGTTTATCCTGCGGATCCTAGGGCAAATCCTTAGGTAGTGTAATCTGGTGTTGCTCATTGCTTTCATAAAGTTACACTGATTTATAGCAGCTGGCCTGCTCCAGCTATGCTACATACAAGAAAATTGAAGATATGATGGTAATAACAGAAGTGCTGCACAGCCAGAGGCACATTCTTTCAGCTGATGGTGCTAATCCTGTACATGGCAGTGGGGCGTATGCATTAACAAGGAAGGTCTACGTGAGTGAGAGAATCAGGATAAGACCCTTCATTGAAAGATGGCTTATCTGCTGGTGCCTTGTTAAAATGCACGTGATATTTGGATTGCCCAATGCAACGCATCACGTTTTTGTGAAAGGGTCAAGAGAACTGCAAGCTATAGAGCTGGACTGTGAAATTCAGCATGACCCTGAGGAGTGAAATGGCTCCAGCAGGAACACAAACAAGGCTACGTATTGCACTGCTGCTTGGCAGGATACAGCCTTCTTTCTCAAGGCAGCTCTACAGAGTGGCACTTGTATGTGAGAAAAAGCCACCTATTCTTTTTCCTTTTGGAGCAATGGGTAGTACAGCAACTTGGTGTTTTTTTTCTTAGAGAGACTGATCCATGCAAAGAAGAAATAAAACCCCTACCTCCTCCTTCTGCAAGGTTCAGACATAGCCTGACCACAAGAAATTAAATGAGTGCAGTGAAGAGGCTTGAAATCATGAGTTCATTTGGGTGCAAGCATCTGTGTTCAGTATTTTCATCTGCCTTCAAACCAACAACAAGAGAAAAATCTAGGGCACTGAGGCAGATATTAGGGAAGCTCAGAATACTCCTCCCAGAAAAGCACATGGTCTTAATATAGATGCAGAAGAAAGGCATGCACCTAGCAATAATCTGTGCAGCTTGCGGATAAAATAGCTGTGTTTGAGCACCAGCTGGAGCGCGGCTGGATAGCACACATAACAGTCACGATGTTTTGTTACACAACTGTTGTGCATCACCCAAAGCAAAGCAAAGGCCTCTTCTGATGGCACTGACGTTTTGATGAAATCCCTTCACCTCAAGGTATCACCTGTTCTATTTTTCTATTCTCGTCCCAGGCAAGGACCCTTGATGGAGTTGATTTAACAGCTGAAGTGTTCTACAAGAGTGGCCATGATTACAGGTTTCTGTGCCATGGGAAGGACCAGACGGGCGAGGGCTGTCAGAACTACAGAGTACGGTTCCTGTGTGGCAGATCTGGTATGTGCCCCATGTCTGAAAGCCAGATCAGGGAAAAGCAGAAATACTGTCTTCTGATGACTGGCTCTTGTTTGGTGCAAGAACAACTTGAGTCAAGGTAAAACAGGCTGGGCTATTGACACGAACACAGATAAATCTTCAGCAAGATTTATCTCAGAAAGAATTCCTGAGCATGAACAGAGGCAAGAGGGTGGTGTCTGAAAAACCCAGCAAGGATATGGCAAATACTTGGCAAGTCCCTTCCTGTAATACCTTGTCTTTTGCTAAAGCACTTTTGGATGAGGTAGGATTAGTCAATTGGAGTGTGCAAAGACAACAGGTTTTGAAAGCAGTATTTTATTTTGTCATTATTAATTCCAACACTGCTGTCCCTAACCTGGTCATTAGACAGGTCATGAGGATTCTTTGGCGGGAAAAGAAGGTGTGGAAGACTGTTGTTTTGCTGGAAAAAACAGTCATTACGTTAAAGACCACTTGGCTCCTGTAAATAACAGTGCCCAGCACCCACAAGTGCTGCTGCTGAGTGGGTGTGGTGAAAAGCAGCCACTAACAGCTACGTTTAAATTTAGTCCTGGGATTAGCGGAAAATCCACCTGCCTGTAACTGAAGGAAAACACTTTCTTGTTTGCTCACTTTCCAAGCCAAAGCCAGTAAGAGCCATGTTTGGAAGAGTTAAGTATTTTTTGTTGATGAGGAAATCATCATTTTTGGTGGCATTCCAGGCAAAAGGAAAAAAAAAAAAAGGCACAAACATTTTCTGATAAGATTAACTGAATTCCCCACCCTTCCATTCTGGCTTTTCAGTGAAACCGAAGCTTACGGTAACCATTGACACCAATGTGAACAGCACAGTCCTGAATCTGGTGGATGACGTGAGCTCATGGGAACCCGGAGACAGGCTGGTGGTTGCAAGCACTGACTACTCCATGTACCAGGCGGAGGAGTTCCAAGTGCTGCCATGCAAAGCCTGCAGACCCACCCAGGTCAAGGTAGCAGGTAAGGTGCTTCATCTTAACATGCTGGTGTTGCAGCTCACAAGTTCTGTTGTTTGTGCTGAGGTGACTCCATTAAGAACTGCAGAGAGCTGAAAGACACCTGAATTTGATGGCTCGTTTTTAGATGCTCTTGGTAAACATATGCCTTTCATGCTTGAGAGCTGCCTAACTTGATTCTGATTCCTTTCTGCCTTCACTTTACATAGCTGACTCCAGTTTTTGTGCAATTTTACATAACTATATTTGAAAATGTATCTCTTCTTAGAAAGCAGGAGATGAGCACAGCTGATCCAAAGAGTGAGCTAGGGCAAGAGCAGACCGTGAGAGACTGTAAGGCTATGAACTAATGTGCAGCTGGCTGTTTTCCTAAGAAGGTTGCACTTAACAAGAACTGTAATCTTTCAATTTCGACGTACTGTTTTGTACTACTGAAGCTACTGTTTCTCATTTGCTGTGTCTCCAGACGGCATTGCTTAGAGGTGATGTATTAACCAAACATTTCTGGAGTCATGAGGCCAGGGAGTTGTGAGCTCTCATAAACAGAGTTGCACTTGCAGAGCCAGGTTAGGTGACTAGCTCAAATCCAGAACAAATTGCCTTTGATGAAAAGGCATTGTAGTCCAATCATTATAAAATGGCCTTCAGATACTAAGTCCAATTAAGCAGCATAACCATGATGAAGTACAGATTGTTACTGGTATGAGCATAAAAGTGAAATCCAGAGTGGGAGAGACATCTCCACTTGAGTCTGTGAAGTGGTCTCTTCCTTCTAGAATTATGTTTTGGCACACGGATAAGCAGAGTGTGGAAGTACCACACGAACTGCCTCTTCTAGGAACAGATGAGGAATTTTTAACTTCTATAATTTACAAAAGCAAAGGTTCCTTTACAATATAGGAATATGTAATAGCTGAGGCTGTATCTTAAATGCAGCGTCTGCCTGATGGTAAAGCATACATGTTTTCCTTACACACTAGAAGTTGCTGTAGGCAGAGGTTTTGTCTGTATTTACAGTAAGATCTTTCTGAGAACCCATGAGGGTATTTGGAACATCCTGTGCATCAGGGAGTTTGCTTAGTTCTGTGAAATGAACTTCATCATTATCTCTGATGCAACATCTTCTGGAAGGTACGGGTATACTTCCTTTGGCTTCCTTTGGCAACTGCCTCCCACAGAGCTCTAGCCATTCATTGTTGTTTGGCTCAGAAGAGAGATGTTCATCAAGCCAAGAAAAATGTTGTTCACAATTCGAATGTATCATAGTCTTATGACTTAAAATGTCTAGCACTTTCAAAGAAGACACATTTCCAAGCTGAATATTTTTTCTTGAGCAACTTTTGAGCTATTGGAAAAACTGTGCCAGACTAGCATGATACAAGTCACATCATGAGATGATCTTGGAAGATCGTCAGTAAAAATAAAGATGACATAGGAATATTTCTTTTAGGCTTCCCATAGTCTACTGGATCTGTGAAATTCATGTAATTATATTTATCTTCTACAACAATGGCAACTAAGTTGGTTTAAGGAAATGAATAAAGGGTTAAAAACAACAAAAAAGTTCATTTGAATTTTAAGTAAAGAAGCAGTGGAAACACTTGTTAAAGTAATTGTGCTTAGTCTCCGATTACTCTTTAGGAGAATTAGGACATTCCTTTTATTACCACAAATGACATGAACACTGGGGCCAAAGCCTGCCCTTAACTTATATCCAGGCAACTCCATTGACGTCAATGGGATTTCACTGATTATATAAATCAAGGCAAAATCTAGTCCAAGAATAAAAATTACATCCAACTTTCTTGTAACAAAAGCACATTCACACTAGAAAACAAAATCATCTGCCTGATTCTAAGTTCAGCCCAGATGAAATAAAACCTGGGCGGGGCTGAGATTGTTCCCTGGCTTTAGGAGCCAGATGGTCCTTGAGCTGCTCTTTCCCCAGCCATTGTGTAACTTCATCCATTGCCCTGTGCCATGACATGAAGTTAGCCAGAATGAGGACTACTAATGAGCCATGGGGTGGGTGCTCTCTATGCCTCCTCCCTTCTGCAATGCCTGTAGCTGCCCACAGCCTGCACAGCTCTGAAACTTATTTGGATTCTATTAATTTCCTGTGAGACTTCTGTTAGATCATAGAACTGCAGAATGGTTTGGGTTGGAAAGGACCTTAAGATCATCTTGTTCTGCCCATGGCAGAGGGTTAGGAACACCTTACCCTAGACCAGGTTGCTCGAGACTCCAACCAACCTGGCCTTGTACACTGCCAGGGATGGAGCATTCACAACTTCATTGGGCAGCCTCACCACCCTCACAGTAAAGAATTTCTTCCTTATATCTAACTTAAATCTCCCTGTTTAAGTTTCAACCCATTACCCCTTGTCCTGTTGCTACAGCCCCTGATGAAAAGTGCCTCTCTGGCATCCTCACAGGCCCCCTTCAGATATTGGAAGGCTGCTATGAGGTCGTCTCTCCTCCAGGCTGAACAATCCCAACTTTCTCAGGCTGTCTTCATATTGGAGGTGCTCGAGCCCCCTTATCATCCTCATGGCCTCCTCTGGACTTGCTTCAACAGCTTCAGGTCCTTCTTATGTTGGGGACTCCAGAACTGTACACCACGTACTCCATGTGGGGTCTCACAAGAGCAGAGTAGAGGGGCAGGATCACCTCCTTTGACCTGCTGGTCACACTTCTTTTGATAGGGCTTTATTTGTCCCAGTGTCTCATCATCCACTCAACAGAGAGCCAGCACAGAAAAATAGCTCACAAAAGCAGTGGGCTTGCTTCTAGCCTTAGCATAGGTGAGCAGCCCCTGTACAACCTGTTCTCCTATGGCTGCGTTAGGCTCTTAATTGCATGCAGAAGATGTTCAGCATAAATGCTTGCCTTTTACTATGTGAGATATGCCTTGCTCCTTTTGAGAAAAGACTTCCACACAGATGCGTTTATATGTGGGGTCTCAGAGGAATGTAATTTGTAGTAAGTGGTGTGTCTTGATTTTCTCTAACAGGTTTAGTTTAAGAGCTGAAAACTCCACAAGTCTGCCCTTTGAAAGACAAATGATAAAACCATTCCCACCAATGATGATTTATTTCCTTTTAATCTTCTTTTATTTTTTTTTTTTTTAACAAAACCTAAATGTCAAGTCTGAGCTACTTAAGAGTCTCTGTTTAAAAAAGGCAGAAAACCCCTTCTTTGCAGACAATTTGGTGTTGCACCCACTTGGCATGCTAAGGTTTGATTATAATTGATGCTCTCATCGTTTAATAATATTTTAATAGACACAGTTTAGCATACTGTGCCAATTAAATCAAACTCATTTGTTAGCTCATGTCTTATTTATACTTGATACTTTCTGCTGAAAACTCATAGTTTCTCTACATGCTAGGAATGGATTGATTAGAGGCTGGTCTTTTCAAAACAGCTTAAGAACATTAATACTGAATTGCCATTAGGTTTTAGTAGGATTTAATTGTCTAATTGTGGGCTTCTGCAAGTCTCGACATAGAAAGTGGTGGAGGGCACCCAGGCACTGACTTTGTGCCCTCCTTTACTGGAGAAATTACATTGATGTCAAAACTGTGGCTCCCATGAGTAAGCCTGGTTTGCATGAGGATTCAACCCAGCAGGTCCTGCTCCCCATCGAATGGTCTCTCCCTTAAATGGAACTTTTTTCTCCACTTGCCTCCTTTGTTTTTCGCTTGTCATTTTTGTGCCTAGATTATTTTCTCTGTGGGAACAGATTAAAACTGTTTGATCTGCAAACTTCACAAGGTTTGGGGAGGGACAACAGTATAGGGCAGAGGGAGGGAGGAGGAAGGAAGGAAGGGTTGTGTTGCTATGATAGAATTGGATAGTAGAAAAGATTAAGTATTTTGTGTAGTTTCCCTGGGAAACAAGTCTTATCTTCATCTTGGTTGCTCTGTATGAAGTTACTACTAATGCTGATAAGTTTCACCATGGAACAAAAATGATGAAATGCTCTTTTGTGCTCCTATATGCTTTCGATAAAGCATGAAAAAACTGTTTGTGCCTCACATAATTACTCCAGTTATCCCACATACCGGTGAATCTATGATTACAAGCACATATATCTTAAATCCTGCTTACTGGATTGCAAATACTAGAGAGATATGGAGTTTACTGTGATCTTGTTCATGCACAGAACTTTGAATAAAAAATGTAAATCCATAGTTGTCTAAACTTCACAGTCTGCGTTAGCATTCATCTTGTGCTATAAGGATGGGAGAAGTTACTCTGCTATTAAAATTCAGATACTTTTAGAGATTTAGGGGGTTCTTTTTAGAAGTTGGCATCATTTTGGCTGTAACTTGCCAGAAGCTCTTTTTTTTTGAAGGCAGCCCTGGTGCTTGAGGGCTGGGCAGGAAATGTGATAAGGCCCTTTCAAACAGCCTTTCTGAGCTCTTCTACCTCCGGGCATTGCCTGGAAGCAGAGTTGACAGAAACATACTCAAGGTGACATAACGGTTCAGAAGGGTTGAGTTTGGGCCTGACTTAAGTAAGGATTTGATCTATTTGTCCACCAAACATGCCTAATCTTTCCAACCCAGCTGCAAGAACTTAAATATCAGCATAAGAAGAGGAAAACCCTGGAAGTTTGGAGAGGGCAAACCCAGCATTTATAGAAGTATGTCTGTAGATTGCCAAGTAGCTGCTGCAGAAAGAAGGCATGAGATGGACAGGAGTGGCCGTAGGGAAGAGGGTGTCACTGCCATTGGGATAAAACACAAAGAGACCTCTCAGTGCTCAGTTAAACCCAGCGTGAGCAGATGCACTTTCCCCAGTCCACCTCAACCTTCCTGTTGCACCAATCTGCAGCAGTAAGATCCACTTGTTTCAGCCTTGAAACCAAACAGCTACAGAGGCTTTGATTCAACAGAGTATTTAATCATTCACTTAATAATATCTATGTGAAATCAAAGCTCTTTCACACTCCTGCAACGGAGGGTGTATTTCCAACCTTTGCAGGATACCATGCAGGATACCATGCAGGATCTTGAAGGAGGAAAGGGATGAAGGGCTATAATAGGATGAGTTACCCAGCAGGAAACTGTCCCAGGAAGGCTTAATTAGCTCTGAACTCCTTATAAAGTTTTGCCCTTTCTGCTGTATGTTTGGGTTTTGGTTTTTTTTACTGGAAACTTAGTTCGCCATGTGAAAGTTAGGAATACAATGAATATTTGTTCGTTAAGACATCAGGTTGTACTGCATGACTCAAGAAGCTGGTCAACTCACCCAAATCATGCTGTGTTGCATTATAGGCTTGCGGCTTAGGCGTGCAATAGCAAACCTCATCAAGATAATTCAGAAAAAAGAGGATTTGACAGGATGCCTGTGTGAACATTTGTTGGTTATTAAATATAAGCAATAGGGGCATTACCACCAGTGATGAAAAATGCTTGGCAAAAACGCTAAATCTGACAGAGGCCTGAGCTTGCATATACGATGAATTGCACTGATTTAGAAGGTGCCCTGAAGGATTCACTGTCACTGGTTACATGGGTTGAACAGACAAGTTTGTGTTTAGCATTTCCTTTAAAAACTCTTGTTTAGGAAACATTAGAAGACCATGAGAAAAACAGTGTTGGCCTTAGAGAGCCCAAAGACTCTTCTAGAGAAAAAAATAAATGCAGGAACATCTTAGTTCCACTTTATCTTCACCAAAGCCAGACCTTCAAGTGCCTGTTTCACTTCTGAAAGGGGGATTTAGCAGTTTGTCATTTAGAGCCAAGGCATTTAGGAATGCATAAGTGTGCCTGGGAGGGTTGTCAGACATCTGTGTAACTCGCCAGAGCTAAGCATACGTCCACATCTGTATCAGCTGAAATAGTTTTAGAACTCCACCCTCCCTAGGTTTGATAAGCCAGGTTTTATGGCTAGGTTCATACGGCAGGTTGTCCTGGAACTTTGTACAGTTTGGAGAGATTGCTTTGAACTGCTCCGTTAACAAAAGCATGTCCTTGATTAGCGGATCATCTATGTTTGTTTTAATGCATACTTTCTTTCAATAATTACCTTGTCCTTACCAACAAGTGGTGAGTTTAATTGTCACCATCTTGAGTAATAAGTATGGAAATGTGCTCATATTTTCTGAATCAAGATTTTCACCAGGCAAGGCCACACATTAAAGAAGCTGTTCCCCATGAATTTACATACTGCTACCTGGAGGCACTGGTATTGCAAATAAAGCAGCAAACTCGGGGCATTTTCCCTAGTCCATCACATAGGCCTGTTATAGAAAGACGTAATCCACGTCACTGCAAGGCTTTGTTGAGTTTAGATTACAACATGGCACAAGCCTGGCTTGCTGGCAGGGCAACATCTGTCCATGAGGGATGCAGCAAGACGGGGCCCAAAGGAGGAGACAGTGAATCAGCAACCCCTGGGTTGGTTAGCTGTTGGGCAATCACAGCCATTGGCTTTGATGCTGAAGCAGCAGACACATTCCTCCCACACTGAAAGCACAGTGTTGCCTTTTTAGTATCAAAACACTGCAGCAGGGGTTTGAAAACCCCTGGCTTCAGCTTGCCCACTGTCACTGCCCAGGCTCTCAGGTATGATGGTTGCTCTCTGGAGAGGCTCCCTGTGCTGGCTTCAGGTCTGTGGCTCTGCAGAGTGAGACACTCCTGTCCCCATGTGAACTCCCAGAACTCATCACAGAGAAGCCTCTTTTGCTGGGATTTTTTTTCATGCCCATCACTGAACATGCCCCAGCAGCTCACTGGAAGTGCCACGTGTCTATAAATGCACATCGTGGTACTCCCAGCCCATGGGAAGTTCCTGTTGCTGGAGTGCTGGTTCCCAGCAGCATTTACAGCACCAAAGGGCTCCCATGCCAAGGGCTGTCTCCCATGACCCCTTTGAGGAGCACAGCCCCATTGCCATGGGGAGCTTGAATTTCTGGCTGCCTTGAGGAGAGGTTTGTTTTTCAGAACTCTGTTAAAGGAGCTATTATTCAAAATCCACTTTTTACGTTGGAAGGGAATTGGTTTCCATCTCTCCTTTTATCTCCAAACAAGCCAAGTCAGCAAAAGCACAAAGTGAAAAACATGCACCCAAGATGTTATATTTAGAAACTGGTTAGTCCGTATTTAACATTCCTGTCAGTGCTTACCCTATTTTGCATGTCTGGACTGGTGTTAGATTAAATTAAATACACGCAAGCATGACATTTATTATTCTAGAGCTCAGCGCATGAATAACAAAACTGCCTATCCAATTTCACTGCCACAAATCCTGGAGATGTGGCTTCCAATAGGGTGTTCTTATGATTATCTGAACGTCTTCCTGCATTTCAGTAAATCAAGGAAAGGTCAGCCCGGGGGGAAACTGAAAAATAACAACTTAAAACCAGTTTCATAACACGAGGCTATGCTCCTTAACACGCTTGGTCAATGTGTGGAGGGCACCCACTGCAGTGGCTTTTTTAATGTGTGTGAATAAAGGAAGCAAAGCTGCTTTTTGGATGGTCTGGGTCTGGTTTTGACCACACACCCGGTGAGGCTCACTGGCTTCAGGGCAGAAACACGGGGAAGACCAGGACTTTCTAGGGAGGTGATTGCAATATGGGCGAGGAGCCCCTTGCAGCCCCTCATTTCTGGGGCTGAGCAGAGAGCTTGGAGGAGCCTTGTCTTCCCCTTGCAGCCAAAAAACTGTGTCCAAATGTGCTGTCATCACCACTCCTCTAGTTAGCAGAGAGTGTTCTTTCACATGATCACATAACTTTGAAGGCGGAGGTGTCGAGGCAGAGGGCACATGTAATGGTGTGAGCCCTGTCCCACAACACAGCACTCTTGGAGCAAGGCAGAGCACTCACCCTTCCCAAATCCCAGTATTACCATCAAACTGCACTGCTCCCAGCTGCAGGAGAAGAGAGAGTGACTGGTGTGTGCTTATCTTTTTTATAAAGTCAAAGCATCATGTTTTGGTTAAACACAAAACTCTTTCAATGTTCAAAAATCCCCCCTTGACTTGGCACTTCTGCTTAAGCATAAAGTGCTTCGCAGCAATAGCCAGGCTTCAGGCTTGCCATTTGTTTCTAATTACAGATTTGAACGATTCCATTGAAATGAAATACATGCAAGTGTAGCGTTCCTTAAAGTTCAGTGTTTACTTAAAGAGTTTATTACTTATTTTTACTGGAATAATACAGAACATAGTCAGTAAGATGAACCTTTTTCAAACGGCATTCTCTACAGAAAGCCACGGAAGGAAGGAGGGAGTATGAAAATGTTTGAATGAAATTACAGCAAAGAGGTGATTTTGCTTTCTAGACATCCACACTGCCTGGACTTCATCCTTTCTTGGTCAGGCCAGGGAAAGCTTTCTGTGCTTTTAATTGTTCCATGAGCCACGTGTGTGTGCAGAGGATGGTTTGAGTGACTTGGCCTAGCAAAGGGAGATGTAGCATGGGGTAGCTGGAAGATCCACCAACTCCAACTACAGCAGGGCAGAGTGAAGCAAGTTGGAGACATGCGGATGGATCTGAAACTAAGAGGTTTAGGAGGACAGGCAGTGGTAGGTTTTGCAGCCCACAAGCTGGATGAGGGGTTGCAGTTGTATCCCAAGCCTCAATTTCCACAAGAGTGTCTGCCCAGACCTCTCCCTGCTTAAATTAACATCCATGGCATTAGCAGGGTTGGACTGATGCTTGTCTGTGAGTGGTGCTGTGAGATCTGAGCAGCTCCCATTGTTTCACTATAGGAAGTGCTGCGTTAACATTGAGGATTGAGGCTTTTCAGTAGCTACATCTTCCGTTTTCTATGAGCTAAATGTTCATATGCAGCTGACTGTGATCATTCGAGATCTCTTTACTTTGGATTACAGTCCATTTTCAAGCTAGGAAATGTGATTTGCCTGACAGTCTGTTGATTTAACTCCCTGGGTAAATGAAGCAACTTTAAACCAAAAATCCCACCTCTGTTGCAAGTATCTCAGCAAGACCTTGGGTGACACCTGTGCTCCAGCCTTCTCTCCTCTAAGGAGTCAATCAACAGGTTTTGCTGTCTCAATTACTCCTTTCATTATCACACCAACCCCACCACAGGAAGCACAAGGGGAAACCAGCAGCATTGGCAGAGTAACCCTGAAACCGGATCTTGTTCCTTTAGGGAAAGCAACATATCTCCACACTGGTGAAGTGATTGATGGTGTTGACATGAGAGCAGAAGTGGGGCTGCTGAGCCGCAACATTGTGGTGATGGGTGAGATGGAGGGGCAGTGCTATGAGTACAACAGCAAGTTATGCTCCTTCTTCGATTTCGACACCTTTGGGGGACACATCAAGGTAAGACTGGAGCCCTCTCCTTGCACTTTCCTCCTCCCAGCCACACCTTCACATACCAAGGAAGCCAAGATGCAGGAAGGGAGAAATCCCTTATGTCAGCCACTGAGCAAACAGCCTCTCCTCACAGTACATCAGATCAACCCCACTGCTGCTGCCTGTCCTTTGGCTTTGAAGGGCACCTCATGCCTCTGCAGACATTGCTCAGCCAGACAGGCTGGTGCTCAACCCACCTGAGATACAGACTCCGTATCCCAATCCCAGTTTTCCCCAGATTCTGGTGGTGCTCAGCCTGGGAGTTTGATTTGAGGCCAGCTGACTGAAACTCATGGAAAATATTAAATACAAGCCATTTTCCTTCTAAAATTAAGTTAAATGTATCCATTGCAGCAGTGGGGATATCAAAGAGCAACCGTAGTCCCTTTTTAGCCACCATAACCCTATTTCCCTCACCCTGCAGCTGTACACTTCCTTCCACATGGTAAATTGGTCTGGCAGATACAGTGCAACCTTTCCTATTCTTGTGTTCCCCCTCCTTCTTACCCTCAACAGTCTTTTCTGTTTCTTGACTGATGTTCTGTTGTTCTTCAGATTGGTCTTGATTTTAAGGCCACCCATATTGAAGGTCTGGAACTGAAATACATGGGCCAGCAGACAATGGGACATTACCCAATTCATTTCCATATGGCTGGAGATGTGGATGAGAAAGGAGGCTACAACCCTCCGACATACGTGAAGGATGTCTCTATCCACCATACCTTTTCCCGCTGTATCACAGTCCATGGATCCAATGGTTTACTGGTAAGAAGCTCCCATGTCTACCTTACAGATCTAAGCACCAGTTAAAAAATTTCCTCATAGTATGACTACAGCTTAATTATTGCAGGATGATGTGTTTTATTGTTTGAGCTCATGTCTGCCTCTTCCCACTGTGGATATATATTCCAGGCGTATTTCAACCTGCATTCAAAAGGAGGAGGCCAATGTGGCACTGTAGGCTGTGTGTGACTCAGAGCAGGCAGAGCTTTTGTCTGTGTGCAGTGATGTTGCAGACCAGCCCATCTGTAATGAGTAGTTGGATCTATCTATAGACAGAGAGCTTGCTATTTAAAGATGATAATCAGAAGGTTTAAATATGCTTCATCTTTCCTGTAATAAAGGTTTGTGTTTGCAATGCTATTCATAACATTCAGCACTCACAGAGCTCTGATTTGTCAGAGTTGCTCTCCAAAGCAAGAAATCCATTGGAAGGGAAAGTCACAGGCATAATTAGAATGCACCGAAGTTGAAGAGAGGGTGTTGAAATTGCAGCTCCAGAAGCAGAGCAGCTTTTTATCTGCTATTTATGAAGCTGAGGTTTTGTTTTGACCTTTATCCTTCTAAGTTTATAACATGATCCTAAAAATCTAGCAAGTGAACACAGCTTCTAAAGAAAAAAGGCATTCCAGTATATGAACTACATAAGGCATTCAGGGTCATATGGCATCTTCCCAATTCAATGTCACCAGTACAGGGGCTTAGTATGCAATTAATGTGCAGGGTGGGAGGGCAGCGTTGCGTGATTCATTTGTCACACCATCATGGGCTGTTGCTAACGACACCATGAACACATGCTCTGGCTGCACAGAGGTTGCACAGCTGTTGGTGAGCTGCAGACCAGCTAAAGCCCTGCTCCTGGATCTAATGTGAGATCTTCATTCTCTATTGATTAATACTTGCCAAACCAAATACAGAACCTGGCATTTTTCTTATCAGTCAGACAGACGGGTTCATATGGAGTATTTGGAAATAGTTCTGTCTCTTGTGCTTTCTCCAAGTGATAACTGTGCCATGGAGGATTCATGGGCTAGGGATCCATGTGCTCAGGCTTTTCCAGCCAAGGTGGCATGATGAAATTTAGACAGGCTGATGTAGCTGATGAAAGTAGCTTGATCTTCCTGCTGTTACTCCACAGCCACAATTCCCTAAATGACTGTGCTTTGCCTCCATGACAAGGCACCCAAGAAAAATCTTAAAATTTGGGACATATAATCTGAAGCATTAGTCAAGAACTGAATCCCTGTGGATTATGGTTTACCGAAATGTGTGAATTCTAAACTGTACTCGTAATACTTTACCTCTTTGGGGTTTTTTATATTATTTTAACTGTATGATTATTGCTGATAGTTGAAACGGAAGGCCCAGTGAAATAAAGCAACCTGAACAAGTTTTTTCAGTTGCACCACAGAAGATGTGCTCCAAAGGTTGCATCACTTAAATGTTGCTTCATTGCTCCATGATAGACATCTGTAGTCAGCAGCTCCATGTTTCAATTCATCAGGTGATCCCACCACAATCTCCTCATCTACCTTCTGACACTAATTTCCTTCCTTTCCTCTTCCTTCTGCCCCAGATATAGTCACAGACACCCACATGGGTCTCTGATGATTACAACAGTTATTCTGTACATATCCTAGCTGCCTATTATCTTCTTACTTGGGCAGCACTACCTGTTTCTACACGCATGAGCACCATTTGTGCAAACAGACAAACTCTGTCTTTCCCCAGGTAACATTCTGAGATCAGGCAGAAACAAAGCATACTTCACTGAGGGAATATTTGCCTTAATGATGTGCACAAACCACACTTTGGAAATAGCTATACCAAAAAATCTAGCTGGGCTATTAAACCTCAGCATAGCACAGCACTTAATGATGTCCTTAACATGAAACCATTGATTTCAGAGGAGCTTATTGCAGGGCTGTGGTTGAGTACCTGTGCGAATGCTTTAACAAACAGGAGAGAGACATCAGTTATTTTTAACTGTTATTAAAGCAGGCTGGTAATTTGCATACAGGCTTCCCTGTTTCCTTTGCTATCACTTTTCTCATGTTGCTTCAGAGATACTTATACTGAAAACAGTAACAGAAAACAGTGTCCAGTTATTCTTGATGACAGAAATGTTTTCCTGTAGGTCTGTACAGTGTGCTAAAAGTCACTATCTCAGCGTTAGCTCACTTCCATTGATGGGCTATTCTGCACTTGTCTGCAAATTCATATTCAGTGGAAGGCACAGAGGGCCCTTCTGGAAACAAATCTGTAGAAATTCTTTTAGCACCATAACTATTGTTTGAAAATACAATAATTACCCAATGTTTTCTTTAATATATTGGCCATAAAACCACCTAGTTACGCCACTGCAATCCCAGGGATGAAACTTTGCTCTGATTCCCACTCTCTCCACTGGATCCCAGTATGCAAGATAAAATAGGAATAGCCACTGGGGAGGGAAATTAAGTGGAGGTCAAAAAAACAGTCTGGCAGAATTCAGGGGAGAGCTGTACTTCATGGAATATGAGGTTGTGCTGTCTAGCTGCTTCAGTGATATCTGCTGTTACTAATCCAGCTATACTGCAAAGCAAATGTTTTACCGAAAGGGCATTATCTGGCCATAAATTACTCATGGTTCAAGTAAGATTATGGACTATTAGGAGGGTTAGAAAAATTAGATCCATTTGAAAAGTGATTTTGGAACAAGCATCTCATTTGCTATCCAAGCATTTCAGTACTAGGTTTGTGCATGAAAACATGCACAGGAAACTAAGACAGAGCTGACTGAAAGATGAGATATGGGGAAAGTAATTTATCAAATGGAGAGTGACAAATGCATTAGGGACCAGGTCCCTGGGTGATAACTCCATGTTGTTCTGTGGGCTTTCAGGAATGAGTTAGAACACTGGGCATTTTCTGGCTCTGAGCCCCTCTGCCAGTGCGTGCCTCTGTCTGTGCTTCACTCCTCTCACTGTACCGGGAGATGCGTTACCCTGAAGTGTCACTCACACAGAGGTGGGCTCAAGTTTGGTCACTCCAGGTTTTCATGTCCCAGTCCTGGTGCAGTGCTGTGCTGGCCGGAAAGATAAATGGCCATACAAAGTGGCTAACATTTCTCCAGGGAAACTGTTTCCATCATCTGAATGTCACAGCACCATTGCTTATGTGTCTTTCCAGTATTACTGTTGTGTGAGAGAAAGCTAATTGGTATCAGTGGCAGTTTCTGTGCAATTCTGACATCTGTGTGGCTAGAAGACTTCCTCTGCATGTTGGAAAACTTCCTCTGAAGATAGATCACTCTCCTGAAATGTTCTTCTATCCTGTAAACCTTTACTATTACAAGGCTGGGACAGCTCATTTGTCCAAGAAGGGACAGTTCGGTCTAGTCCTATGTTTTACACCTAAATAAAAAAGCCTAAACCTTGCAAAAGTTATCATCTAATAGATCAGTGAAGTTAGCAGTAACTTTCAGTGAGATGATAGCTTAAAGGAATGCACCACTTTGCAAGTCATTTTAGCTGTGTTTAATTTACTGTGATGATTCGTGTTCAAAGATTTGAGTATTTACACTGGAGCATGGATGATACATAATAGATGTGTATGCAGATGTAAGCTTGTAATAGATTTGGCAAGCAAAGTGTTCCTTCTTATGTGAAAATATATTTGTAATCATTTCAACACTAGTCCTGGGATTTTATTTGAAATGGGTACTCCTTGCCTTGAGAATGGGGCATGAAGATGACTCGGGAATCTCAGGCCAGTTTACAAAGGTAATTCAGGCACTTGAGCACCCAGGTCTTTCAATTACACCATAAAGAATAGGTCTTCTATCCAGTTTAAGATTGTCTTTTACCCCTTAGTAGTTGTTTCATCAGAAGCACTTGTAGGAACACATGGGGATCAGGCTAACCTTTACCAGGAAGGTTTCCTAAGTCCAAGGTGGTCGATGGGCGATTGCTGATGGGAAGAGCAAGGAGTGCCACCCGTTCACTGGCCAGCGGAGACCAGAAATTCATTTTCCATGTCCCAGACATCCACTGCCTGACTTGCTGGACACGGTGTGTCGAAGGGCTGTTGTTTCCCAGCCAGTCCTAGCCGTATGCTTTGAATTCACGTATCTGCTCCTGAAACTGTTTTCTCAGATCTTTCAGTGGTGTGATGGGTATTGTTCTGCCCAACGGTGTCCCAGTGTTAACAACATTCAAACCAAAACCAGAGCAGCATTAACACCAGCTGATTTGTCTCAGGGTCAAGTAAAGCTTCTGTCAACAACTTGGAGAAAAGGATCAGGTCAAACCTAAAACAAGCCGGCCTGTCTGGAAAACAACTTGCTGCCTTTGTGATAGCCTGAAAAAATATTTTTTCAGCTCAGCTGCATTTTTCAGATGCACTTTATGTGCTGTCCATGTAACTCCACATGAAGATGAATGAGCCCAGATGTGATTTGAACATCTAATGTCCTCCATTCACTCCCCGCCCTGTGTTTTTTCCAGCCTCATGCTAAGGCACTCTCTGATTTCACAGGCAAACATAAGAATGGAATGAGCATTTCCTGGTTGATGACAAATTCAAATTACGTGTTGCAATTATTGCTTAGACTATAAGCTCTTAAGAGCAGCGAGTGATCTTGCTTTTGGTTTTCCTTGTACACCCCGAGTTCAAGAGCGTACTGTGGTTCCTATGTGCCATTGCTGTAAAGTTTCTTATTATTATGCAGTGGCTGAAGCATGAAACCTGAACACTGACCTTTGTTTTGTACATGCAGGTGAAGGATGCTGTGGGTTATGATGCACTGGGCCATTGCTTCTTTACGGAGGATGGACCAGAAGAACGCAACACATTTGATCACTGCCTCGGACTGCTTGTTAAACCTAGCACTCTGCTCCCCTCTGACCGAGACAGCAGGATGTGCAAGCTGATCACAGAGGGTGCTTACCCAGGGTACATCCCCAAACCCAGGCAGGACTGTAGGTGAGTGGGAGCCTTCCTTTTCTTCTCTCTATTCTTTGCAGGTTTTAGCCATAAAAGATGGCATTATGTGTATTTGATTATGTAGTCCTCATCTGCAGGGGTCTGGGCTGCATGTCCCAAAGGTTGGGAAAGCAGTCTGCTTGGGATCTTTATACTTGTACTATTCAGATACCTACAGACCTAGGGTGTAATTTTCATTTTCTCTATAAAGTCAATTGAGAGTGTTCCTACCTCAGATATTGAAAATCTTCTTGAAAGAACTTGGTGATGCCTTGTGCCTTATGGACACTTGATCCCAATGGCTCAGCAAAAAGTTGCTGAGTTTAGAATGAGCTGAGTTCTGACATTTGTGCTCATCTCAAATGGTAGCTGATTTTGAAAAATGCTGCTGTTCATTCAGAAGTCATTATTTGTGAAGAATGGCTCCTGTTTAATGCTACAGCACTGGCGTTACACATTCATATGGCACAGTCTGTCCAACTGTGGAGTGAAGCCAAGACGATAAATGCAGTTTAGCACAGAATTGGAATTTAATAAAAGATCAAAGACTGTATACACCCATTGGATCTCTAACAGTTTGTCTATACATGAGCTCATTAAAATGTGTCTGTGAGAGCTTCTTAAAACTTCTATTTGCTACAAACACTGTATTAAACTCGAAAAATGCTAAATGCCTTTCATCTCCCTTTTTTCAAGATCCTTTCCTCTAAGCATCCTTGCAGATCTGCCAGCTGAAGTTTAGATGAGGATTATAGAAGCATTTGCAATAAGAATGGATTTTACAAGTTCTTTTTGCAGTTCTGTTGCCTTGTAGAAAAAAATCAGGTGGAACATAGGAGAAAAACCAACCAGCTTGGCCACACAGTTAAGCATTAGAATTCTTTCTTAGAGGAATTAATGGGTTCTTCATTAGCAGTAATTTGTAAGCACAGGTTAGAGAATGCCAGTCACTAATACTGTAGTTGTAGACAACCCTGTCATAAAGTGGGGTATAGACTCACTGAGCTCCTAAAGGCCATTCTAGCCCTCCTTTCCATGATTTGCCAGCTGGTTTTCTGCCCAAAAATCAAGATGCACAACTTGGAACATTATTCATTGCTAATTAATAGCTGCTCAGGGAGTCTACTCATTTTGATGCATATCAGGAAGTTAATTATGTTTCTTTTTCTTCCCACATCTCCCTGACTCTTCTTGGAAGACCACTAAACTCTCACAGTAAAACCTGTGTGCTTAGCAGCTAGGCAAGCAGATCCCCAGCTGTAGTCCAGGGAGCATAGCAAATGGTCTGGAGCAGATCTGTGGAACCACATTGTTTCAGACTGTTTTCCTTTAAAAGCTGGACGTCAGACTTGCCTTTAAGAGTTTAAAATTGATGGTGGATCATCTTAAGGACAAGACCCCTGTGCAACAGAATGGGAGGTCTTCCACGGTGAAGATTTGTCTTAAGACCACAGAGCATTGGTGCTGTGTTGAAGTTGCTGGGAGACAGGAGCACTTCTGCTCATAGTCCAGATTTTTCTCCAGGAATTTATTCTAAATAAACCACCCAAAACCCAAAAGAGCTAAATTTCTGATCAACAAAAAGTTAGTGAAAAATTCTTTGGAGCCAGACTTCCATCCTGAAAATTAGACAGTTAGAAGCTGATTGATGCCTAACAGCAAAATGTCTTTGGGGGATTTCTTTTATTTGGAAATACTCTCAATCTGCTGAGCCTGTATCAGTATCACACTTCTGTCCTCAGAACAAACTGGGGTTTTGTCCAAAGAAACATATTTTTAGCTTTGTAGTTTGGCAAAGGAAAGAAATGAATTCATGCAATGCTCTTTTTCACATCTGTGTTTGTTTATAAATTACAGTTAACATCTCCATTCATAAAACAAGAGTTAATTGGCCACTGTGTTCATTTTCCACTGATAATCCATTTAATAGTCAGAGGGACATATTTTGTGTCATCTTGAAGACTGTTATATGAAAAATGAATGATAGGCAGAGGTCTAATGAAGAAGTCTTACAGTACTTTGATCTGCCATGTCTTGCTATTTAGAGGAATTTGAGTTCTGATCAGAAAAATAGCTTGTTTTGCACTGAGCTCATGCAATTGCATGAGTACACTAACCCTATCCATGGGGCAGCAGCCAAGGCACCCAGTGCAGGGATGATGGATGAGCACCGGCTGCAGCTCCGTTGGCTTGGAAGAGGCAGGAAGGAAACCTCTGGCAGAAATTAAGACAATAGAATTGCGCCAAATGACACAGTAACCTGCTCAATCCACATGGCTCTGGGGAGCAGGATTGGGCTGAAAGACAGGTCATTGTGGAAATATGTCCGTGCCTCTGCCTATGCAGCAGGAGGTAATCTATAAATAATCTCAAATTGTTTCTTTCTAAGCCAGTTGCATGCCAAAAATAGAAAAAATTTGCAATGTTTTCATAATAAAAATAACACAATCAGAACTTCATCTTAGGCCAGCAAAATCAGTTGGCCTAAAGCTCCCATGAAGTCCTTCATAGCAAGGTTAAAATAGACATATGGGTTGCATTGGTTCATCCCCTGCAGGAGGACAAATCTCACCCAGGACATTCAGGGAGCCAGTCTGCTGGTTTTAAGTGCTGGCTGTTCTCCTCCCAGAGTTCGTGTGCCTGTTGGTTAATGAGTTATGTCACAGGTTAATGTCACAGGATGAACATTGATGGATAGATCTTTCCTCCTTGATGGGAATCTTTACATTAAGAGTCTTTTATGTGCATTACACAAGCTGAGTCTTTTTGTCCCAAAAGCAGTGCATAGGAGAGTGGGAAATAGTTAATGAATCACAGCAGCTCATGGAAAAGTCAGGTACTGGGGTGCACTTGGAAAGCCCATAAGAGGCAATTTGTTGGGTCCCTTGATTAAACGAGTTTCTGAGGGCTTATTTGGGGGCAAAGTTCTTTTCTGTGACTTGTGCAACAACATACTTACCTTATCATAAAACATGATTGACATCTGGCAGCTTCATAGGAGGATTGGAATTGCAGTTGAAATTCCTCATTTTTAAATGAGTTTTAAAAGATAAGGCCGTGCCCTCTGTCAAACTGCAGAGGACATGTGGTACGAGAAGAGAGAGGAAAAACAACATTCCCTTTGACCCGCAGGCAGGACCTCTTATCTGAGGAGGTATCTGCCCTGTACTGGGGGAGTTGATCAGTGACTCTGGTGTGTGCTCAAAGTGTCATCTTTATGTTATATTTTGTTTTCTTGACCTGCAGTGCCGTATCCACCTTCTGGATAGCCAACCCACACAACAACCTGATAAACTGTGCGGCTGCTGGATCTGAAGTGAGTGCAGAAGTTTCTTATTTGGTAACAACCCAGACTAGTTACAGCCCTGCAAGGCTCTTGTTGGAATAAAACCTGCTTCTGTGACACAGACGTTTTTGAAACTGCTCAAATGAGACATATATTAATGTGGCTGGTGCCCCCAGTAAAAACCAACACTTCTCCTTTTGCTCCACACTTGTCACTTACTGTTTCTAGAGCTGGATGGCTTTAACAAAAGTTCCCAGCCTTTGCACAGTGTGCAGCCTGAATAAATGAAATAAATGTGACTGTGGAATCCCAGTGAAGTCTTTGGCAATGATTTTGCTGATGGCAGTACAGTAATGGTGCCCTGAAATTTCAGTCATCACTAATGCTAATTCCACAGGAATTCTTGGTCACATCAGGAGCCTTTATTTTCCTACTAAGACAAATAAACAAGCATTCTAAGCCTTAAACAAAGAGTTGTGATTTTTCCAAAGCTTACAAACCTGAATACCTGGATTAGGGCTTCTAGATACATTTTTAGGCAACTAAATAAAAATTACCTGCTTTTTTAAGATCCTGTGGAGTGATAGGAGGACATGAGTGTGTGTGTGTGAGTGCTAAGGATTTCAAAAGTCTCGCTTATAGCTTCAGTATAGATGTCAAAGCTTAACTTAAGGCCCCTTGAAGATGTGGGACTATGAATGTGAGTTTACGTGCATGTCAAACTCTTTGCTGCACACAGTTATACAGGTCAATGCTGCTAGCTGTGATTTGTCCCGAAATCTGCTGGCTTACATCTTGTGGCTTTACTGACAAATCCTTGGGCTAATGTAGACCAGCAAAGAAGTTGAAGCAAAGTCTCAAATGTCCATTCTCCTTCTCAGGAAACAGGCTTTTGGTTTGTTCTGCACCACGTGCCGACAGGGCCCTCAGCAGGCATGTATTCCCCCGGCTACTCGGAGCACATGCCGATGGGGAAATTCTCCAACAACCGCGCACATTCCAACTACCGGGTGAGTCTGCACGCAATGGGAACACTGCCCTCGAAATAAACACCATCTTCTCGCTTCAGCTCTTTGGGTCTGCAAGCTATTAATGCTTGTGCTTTCTGTTTCATTGAAAGTTACTGCAGGCTTGTTTGTGTCTGCAGATAAAGCAGCTTGCGTGCTGGCGCTAAAGCTCCCAGAGTCAGCCAGCACCCGCTTCACTTGGCTCTTGGGCATTCAGAGAGGTTCTTCCCTCTGCTCAGGCTGCTCCTCTGCTTCTGCACTCCTAAAATAGTGCCTCCAGGAGCATCTATTGGCAGCTTGTCTAATTATAGACCTCAACTGCCAATGTTAGCAATTAACTGAATAGCTTCTAGAGGGATAAATCCAGGCCACTGTGTCTAATTGCCTTCACTTAACTTATTTACCCATAGCATGCCATGTTGTGGGGCTGTGCGGTACTGTTATGGAGAGCTTTAGGCTCCAGAAGCAGTTATTAGGCTCATGAGAGTGACTTCAATTTAGAACAATTGGAGGTAGAGCCTGGAGATGGAAAGAACTGTAGAATATATAAATATAGTATAATACTGCATTTCTCTTTTAGGCTGGAATGATCATCGATAATGGCGTTAAAACTACTCCAGCCTCCGCCAAGGACAAGAGACCTATCCTGACACTGATTTCTGGAAGGTAAAGTGTTTTGCACAGTTTGGTTTGGAAAAGGCTTCTCTATAGCGCTGACTGAAAGCTGTGAAATTGCCCTCAAGGAAGCTGACAAGAATCACGGCAACGCCTATGGGGTGGTTCTTATTCAGGAAAGGTCTTCACTTAGATTTACCACTTTCTAACTTCATTTTCTCCATTCCCATTCCTAAGGAGCCTGCGGCATCCACATGCTTCCAGTTTGTCCTTGCTCTTTAGGTCTAACTGAGCTGGCATGGATGTTACATCTGCTCTAGGGTGTTCCGTTGACTTTCATCTCGCTGGGACAGAACTTGCTGCAAGAACTTCTAGGAATAAGAAATTAAAGTATTTCTTGGGAATGCTGTTAATTTTCTTTATTCTTTTAGGGCCTGCTTGAACAGGGAGTGCTTATGTGATGCAGCTCACACTTTGATTTCAAATTTCTGCCTAGTTCCATGTCTGCCACTGCAATAATAATTATGGTTAAAAACACAGAGCAATGCTTCATCCCTGGTGCTGTGCACAGCTTCTGTGTGGCATAATGGAGTCATTTAGAAACCTGGAATCCTCTCTACAGAGTGTGTCATATCAGCAGACCTACCACGGTCTGGTGGCTTCTGA
>NW_009916876.1:2394-20766 GCF_000696875.1 Nestor notabilis | reverse complement strand
TCTTTCCCTGAAGCTGACCCTAGGGAGGAGGCTGAAAGAAGCAGAGGACTTCTTGTGGGCAAGGGTGATAGCATAAGGACTGCACTTTGCACCCTTTTATCTCATTAGAGGTTGTCTCTGGATTTTAACTTAATTGCCAATTCCAGGGAGAGAAAAGGACTTAAATATTCTCAAGTTTCAGAGTTTTCTTTCCTGGCAGACCAATAACCTCCAATTGCACGAAACCTGCATTCCCCCACAACTGGGTTTCTTGACAGAAGAAGCCATGTAGGGAAGAGAAACCTGCTGAAAACCTCTGCTCAGCAGGGGAGAATGGCAGCTTTTTCCTTTCCTCTCTTCCATCTCTGGGGTGTGGGTTACCCAGATTGCTGTAGTAATGCACTAAGCAAGCACTGGCAGTGATGGGATCAGTCCTCCTCCCCAGGGGAACCCAGGCAGCAGCTCAGATACCAGTTGTCCCATGATCAGGGCACATGACTCCAGTGCTAAAAGGTGTTCAAAGTGAGTATTATTTACCTTATGTTAATGCTCAATTAGTTGAAATTGTTAATTCAATTATAAAAGTAACTGCTAAAAAAATAACTTATTAAGAGCAGCCAGCTCTGCAAGGACCTCTAAATTCTCTTGGGAGCCTGATGCTGCTTTTCCATAAGCTTGGGAAGCTGCCTGCTGCCACAGGCACAGTGAGTGATTACAAAAGGCAATTTGTCCCTTGCCATACAAGGGCAGGAATGACCCTGGGAAGCCAAGCAATTCATAATGCAGTCATGTTTATGCTTAGGGATTACCCACCAGCACAGGCTGCAGCTTAGATTATTTATATCATTTTCCACTTTTC
The DNA here is from genome assembly GCF_000696875.1 of Nestor notabilis. NCBI lineage: Eukaryota > Metazoa > Chordata > Aves > Psittaciformes > Psittacidae > Nestor > Nestor notabilis. The sequence continues at coordinate 19,928 of NW_009916876.1, read as the reverse complement.
ATGTGTCAAGACTGAAAGATTAAATAAATGATTATAGCTGCAGTGGCTGGGGCAAACTTGGAGGTTGGCTGGACAGTTACAGAGTCGGAGAGATTGTTCTGCATTCTGTATTAAATGTCTGCATCAAATTCTGTCCACTGTAGTGTTCCTCCAGTTATACATGGATGTGAATGAAACTGGAATACATCTCAAAATACCTATATTTAACAATGTCTGGGGAATTCACAAGGGCTGATACTAAATCTTTCTCTGAAAGCAAATTCACAGTGATGAAACTGCCAAAGCAATATTCATTTACTGGAACACTATCAGCCTGATGCTCAGTTTTAGATTGATATGATGGCTTATTAAGCAAAGCAAAGTGCTATTGAATATCTGTTAGTGATCTGACAGCTTGGCCTTGCTACCCTTTGGTGAGGCATGAATTTTAATCTCTGGACCATCCGTTCCTGGCACTGAGTTGGATACTTATCTGTCAGGTTTTCTAAGCTATGTAGTACGATGGAAGATGCTCCTTCAGTAGCAAAAGGGAGAGCTGTGCCTCAGGACATGCTGAGCTCAGACAGCTGAGCTCAGCATCATCATAGCGAGCCAGACCCTTGCTCAGATCCCGTGGCCCAAGCAGTGGCTGACAGGCAGCAGCTGAGGGCACACATTGCTGCAGTTTCCACTTGTGTCTGCTTTTTTTCCTACATCAGGCCGATATTTCATCATACTTGAGAACTTCAGAGTTAATAAATCTTTTGCGTGTGTCCTGGGTAATGTATAGTGGGAATAGTGAAGGACATATGCTCCTGATATTTGAATTCCTTTCCACTGCAAGGAAAATTTGGCAGTGGTATTTACTGCCACAGTACAGCCAAGGTTAGGAGATAAGAATGCTCAAAAGGGAAAACAAAAGGATATTTTTCTAAATAACAGGAATATGCTAGAGGATAACAGGGATTAAAAAAAATTTAGACTTTTGGGAGCAATAATAAACTTTCCGTGCTTTCAGCAATATATCAGCAATACAATAATGGAAAGGTGAAAGGAAACTTGGAGCGGGTCTTTACAACTGCCTCGCCTGGACCGTCCTTCCCTTGGCAGTTGGGTCTGGCCATCACTGCTGGACTAGACACGCTACTTGGATGGACTGTTGTCCCAGAGCTGCTCCAGAGTTAGCATAAACCAGATGTTTAGTGGGGCCGTGCACTGAGCAAGGCTCCCTTGCCTTGCCAACCCTTCTTCTCTCCTTCTGGTTACAGATACAGCCCACACAAAGATGCTGATCCTTTGAAGCCCAGAGAACCTGCAATAATTGAGCGCTTTATTGCCTACAAGAACCAGGATCACGGGGCCTGGCTGCGGGGTGGAGATGTGTGGCTGGACAACTGCCAGTGAGTTTTGCCTTATTTCAACTCTCAGAGTTCAGCCTGGTGTTTATGATGAGCATAGCTGTGGTTCAAGCTATTTATATCACTTTGCACCTTTCATATGGCTAAGATTGAAATACAGATGAAACGTTAAGTAAACACAGGCATTATTTTACACAAACAAAATCTGCTTTGTCTTAACTGAAGAGCCTTCAGATTGTTTCTTGTGTGATGCTGACCAGCATTCGAAAATAATCACATACACACACAGATGCAAATAACTAAAAATAAAACCTATTTTTTTTTTACATGGAAATGAGGTGCTTTGAAAAGAAACCAGCAAAATCCATCACCTTCTCTGGCTCAGCCTGGTCACAGATCAGTTTTATGTGGCTTACTCTTATGCTGAATAAGCAAGTACTGACAAAGTAGACATAAAACTATGCATCACAGCAGCAAGGGAGAGAGTCTGGGCAAGTGCCTGTTTTGCTCTTTGAAGGCCATTTCCTGCGCTGATCAGAACAGATATTTGTTTTCCACTTGAAAACAGATGATCTTCTACAGTTTCTTTTGCTGAGCCAGGCTCTTGGTATCAACCTCAGTGAAGGAGGAGGAAAAGGAAAAAGCTACTTTACAAGGCATATTGTGATAACCCTAGTAGAAATAGCTGTCATGCTGTTATCTGGTGTCCAATTCCTGGCCAGAGCCGCCTTACCTTCGAGTGACCCAAACCTCTTAAAGCAACCAGCAGCATAAGCTGGCTCTAGCAACCAGTCGGGTTTGTGAGAATGAGGCTGTAGCAGAACGCTCAGAAATGCAACACTGAGTAATACATTTTGTACTTATTATGAACTTATGAACCAGAAGTATCTAACCCACTCCATGGCCAGCAAGTGTTGTCTTTGCAGATCATACTCATGTCATTAAGACATTTACATTGCTCATGGGGCAAATGCAGCATATGGAGGTTGCTAAAAGACCAAGTAATTTTACCAGTTTCCAGCAGAAAACCTGTAAGTGTATGTGAATTCTAGGAAGCAGCTGTCAAACTGTAATTGTCTTTATAGCCACAGGAGCTTCCATTGCTACTGCTACCAAAAGACTTATGTATTACGTTAGCAAACCAAATGTTAATGTGGGATGCAGTATAGGAACTACGGTGTGCGCTGATGCGGCTGGAAAGGCAAGGGGAGGCGATAGCGTGGGAAGGGCTGCCACCTACAGTCAGAAGCAGGACAAAGCTGGGTTTGCTCTGCCGCAGGTCTCCAAAAAATGGTGTTTTTGTTGATCAGTGATAGAGGTGTTAAGAGAAACATCGATGTGAAGATATCATCAAGAATGACTCAAACTATCTATTAACTGTAGCCTTCCTCTAAGCAAGGGTCATGGACCAACAGTTGTGATTTATCTCATCTGAAAGCTTGGATTTTTAGCAAAATAGAAAGACATTGTAAATTTTTTTTATTTTTTTTTTTAATAAGTAAAATCTGATCTCTATGTTCTATTAATGCAAGACAAGCCAAGCTTCTCTGTTTTTATAACCGTTACCCTTGTAAAGTTTTTTTATGGAAGCGGTATGTGATACATGAACACAGTGGAGCACAGAGGTATGCATAAGGCAAAACACTATTAAATAATAAAAGCTAGCTGGAGTGAGAGATAAGCATATTTTTGCCTAACAGTGAAAAAAGCATGGTCATTATACACAGGGAGAAAGCTTTATGAGACTATGTAAACTATGTAAACTATGCCCAGTAATCACTGGCTGAACCTCAGCAGCAATCAGGTGCATGTCTGCTGCTTCATGTGATCTGCATATACTGCAAGATGTGCCAAAAGAGATCTTCCACAACTGGACAGAGAACAAACCTGGAAAAGCCTGAGTTCCCCATGAGCACTGCTCAGTAATTCAGCCCTGCTGTCCTCCACCCCATTGGTTTGGTTATTTTAGTTTGACATGATAAACCAAACCAACCCCAAACCACTTCTGAAGCATCTCTCTCTTCTTTGCAGGTTTGCTGACAATGGCATTGGCCTGACCTTAGCGAGGTAAGTGTGCTGCAGGATGTGCTGCAGCCTGGGGCATGGCTGGTGGGATGGTGTGAGCAGCCCCTTCACCTTCAGCCCTTCCCTCGTAGTGGTGGGACTTTCCCTCATGATGATGGCTCAAAGCAAGAAATCAAGAACAGCCTGTTTGTTGGTGAGAGTGGAAACCTGGGCACCGAGATGATGGACAACGAGATTTGGGGACCTGGGGGTCTGGATCACAGAGGAAGGACCCTGCCCATTGGCCCGTAAGTTCAGCTCAGCATATCAAAGCACTTATTAATCCCACTCTCAGTGCAAGCTCCAGCCCAGTGTGGTTTCTTCAGCGCTGTTCAGTTTAATAACCATTACACAGTAAGGATTTGGTTTCATGTCTCCTGATCCCAAAATCCTCTCTGTGCAGCTGCTGCTGGCAGGTACATACTTGCAGGCTGCCAAGACAGCATCAAACTCCTCTTTCCTTCCCTCTCCCCTTTACAAACAGTTGAGAAGACAGCGAGAGGACTGTGTGCCTGCTGGGCACTTCTGTGTATGTGGTCAGCAGTGGTTGAGCAATGTGGCAGTCTCCAGGCAGGTCAGCTGCCAGGAGAGCACCTAGAAGCCCTTCTCTGAGTTTGAACTGCCCCAGATGTGGTCACAGATGTCCTCAGAGCTGCTGTTAGTATTGCTGCTGTGCTTACAGGAACTCGATGCCTTTGTTAAACAGTTTTGAAATGGCCAGTGAACTTTGTGTGTGGCCTCTTCCTAGAGTTTAGTCCTACGGATTGCGTTGCAAGTGCAATAATGTTTTGTTGTTGTTCCTAAAGACACAGTTATCCTACTAGCAGCCCTACAATGAACAACCAGCCACACTGATTTTTTTCCTGCCGTATTATATGCCTCAGCTTCACTTGTCAGTGATGCAGCAGGCTTATTATTAACTACAGTAATAATGAAAACCCAATCTGCTACAGCTCTCCTTCTAATATCCTTAATGTATCTCATCTTGGGTGTTGTGTATAGAAGCACAGAGAGACAGAACAAACGCACAGGAGGAGGTAGGTCTTGTCTAAGGGAAAACACGTGTATGAGGAAGGGATCAAATTTATCATAAGTGAAATATGAAACATCTTTTCTTAGGCTCTTAAGGAGTTTAAGCATCTTGTTCACTTAATGTGAAAAATGGTGTCTTCTTTACCTTGCAGATGATACCAGAAAAGGCTGTTAATAAAGGTTCATTAGTCTGCCCTTCACCTCTTTTCAACCCTATAGATTATAAGACCTTTTCTTGGTTTTGTATCCAATTTTTATTGTAGCTGAGCTGCACTGTTTCTCTCCAAGTTCCTTTGAAAGATGTGATGGGACTTCTTTTAGCCCTGCCATTACTCAGCCCAAGGAGTCTGAGCAGCTCTGATGAGTTTCAGGTTTCACTGCTGCAGAACTCATTTCTGATAGCAGACATGAATTTATTCATTTTTAGGTCAATGCTTTGGCATTGCTGTAAGTTCCTTCCCTGGAGAAGCACAGAACAAATAAAGATGATCTGTTCAGACATGAGAGAACTTGAGCTGAACTTGCAAGGATAAAAGGACTTCACAGACCTAAAAAGGAGGGAAATCCCTCCTCTTCCAAAACATGAACTCAGGAGTCATCCTAAGGGATGTGAAAAATGAAAGCAGCTGAGAAAGAAGTGCTGTGGGACTGTACGTGTCTAGAATGCAGTCTCGTCCTCATGCTATTGTGCCATGACCATGTCTCTCTGTCTCCTCCAAATGTGTTTTAGAGATTTTCCCATTCGAGGGATTCAGTTCTACGATGGACCCATCAATGTCCAGAACTGCACGTTCCGCAAATTCGCTGCCCTGGATGGGCGGCACACCAGCGCCCTGGCCTTCCGCCTCAACAACGCCTGGCAGAGCTGCCCCAACAACAATGTCACTGATATTCATTTTGAAGACGTCCCTGTGAGTTATCCTTCTCAGAAAGGCCTTTTGCCCTTGGCATGGAAATGGGGTTGAGGGCAAAAAAGGGAGTAGCAGCCTTTAGGAGAAAACATGAGATCTTCAGAAGGTTTCTCATTGTCTTTGGCAGAAGTTTAACAAAGAAGGCAGCAGCTAAGAGAGAAAATTGGATGGATGAAATAACAGGAAAATCCAATTCTCTGACAGGTTTGCAGTAAACCAGAAGCAGGCATCAGTTTCAAACAAAATAATAGTGATGTTCAAGTGAAAATAATTTCCATTTCTGTATGTCTCGGAAACTGTGAAACAAGGAGAAGAATCTGCCCCTTTATTTTTAACAGCGGTATAATATTAAAGCAAAACCAGAATGAAGTCTGTTATGGAAGGTCTAACTCACCTAGAAGCAGAAAATACTGGTTTTGGGAAATAGCCAGTGAAACTGAGCCGATGCAGGATAATTCCGCAGCCCTGCACACCAGGGTAATTCCATGGTACTCCAGTTCTGCAGACTTAAATAAGAGCAGAACCCAGCCAAAAAGGGTCTGCCAAACTTTGAGTTACAATATGAACTTCTAGGTTCTGGTCTGAACCTGTCCTGGGGTCTGTGCTTTTGAGTTATTTTTGTATGTGATTGCACAGATATGTCCTACCTGGTTTGCTGAGGTTCACCTCTAGCAGCTGTTAAATCCAACTGCCAAACGTTGCAAATAAATAAATAAATAAATAAATAAGGTGGTTGGGCCTGAAATGATTTGGGCTGCTTAACTTTCAAAAAACCAGCAGACTTGCTCGGATGTCAGGAAAAGTGCTGACTAGCGATCCTTGTGCCAAACGGGATGGGAAAGGCAAAATTCCCCTGCAAGCATTGGTTGGTCACTCTTTCACATTGCACCAGGCAGGCTGGTGACATGACATTTGTTTATGCTGGATAAAAATATCACTCAGAAGTTGCCCGAGCAGCCATTTCCCAGGGGAGGTTACTGATTATTCCCAGCATCAGTATGACTTTATGTGGCTTTGGAACCTTAAAAACATATAGGGAGACAATGAGTGAAGTGGCTGTAGTGAAATCACCCCCTCTCCTGAACCTTCCTCCAGAATTTTAAAACAAACCTTACAGCTGAGGCTGAAATTCTGTTTGGTTTAGCCTTTCCCACATGGTCAGCAGGGAAATCGGCGTCTGCTCTGTCTGACAAATCAAACGCACCTTTTAAGTGTGTGACCCAGTTCTACACTGACTTAAGGCTTAATGAAGAGGCAGTGTGCAGGCAGAGACAATCCTAATATGCCTATACCAAACGGCACTGATGTTCCAGCCAACTAACAAGACCAGCTCAGCAGAAAATGATTTTGGTTCTTCCACCTTTGGATGGTCAGTTTCAGAAGCTCATAGTTTTATTACCACATAAGTGCTATCTCAGAGGACCAACAACCCCAGCCTTCACCTGGAGTCGTAGGGCTGAGCCATTGAACATCAAACCTACAAATTCTCAAAGCTGAGCGTCCAGAATCTGGCCATTTAAAGAATGGTGATGTTAGTGCATACACAGATTTCTTCATGCACAAGTTGACCCACAAACCCGACACTATTTCTTGTCCAAGGTAGTTTCCAGTGTCAAATAAAGTCAGAAAATGGGTCCTTCAAGCCACTCTAGTGACCATAGCCATCCTTTGCTCTGTACTCAAAGTGATTAATTCCTTTGTGGATATATAATGCATTTTGCTGTTTTGTTTTGTTTAGATTACCTCAAGGGTCTTCTTTGGAGAACCTGGCCCCTGGTTCAATGATCTGGATATGGATGGTGATAAAACATCAGTTTTTCATGATGTGGATGGCTCTGTATCAGAATATCCAGGCTCATACCTGATAAAAGAAGATAACTGGTTAATCAAGCACCCTGACTGCATTGACGTGCCTGACTGGAGAGGTTCCATCTGCAGCGGACACTTTGCACAGGTAAAGCTGCTTATCTTGTGGTATCATTATCACTTTATTTTATTGAAATTTCTTGGCACTGTAAAGCTGGACCTTTAGAAATGGCCTTTCTTCAGGGTGCTCACTGTTTCTTTGTCTTCATGTCTGCACAGGTGGTTTTGAACATGAGGATACTGTGGTAAATTTTCAGATGCTTTGTTTGGCCTTGACTGCTGACAGCTCTCACAACTTCTGCCTGAAGTCCCATAAGAGCTCCATGGGCATTAACAGATTAGTATTCATAAATCTATGGGCTGTCGGCTAGTTATTTTTCCTTGATTTAAGGAGGGAAGTGTTGCCCACAGTGTGATGGGAAATTTGCTGAGCAGTCAAAATTAGACTTTGGCTGTCATGATCTTTCATCCTGTTGTGTAACCACCAAACCATTCTTCCTACCACACAGGCTCTGAGTGCTGCTGCCTTGAGAGAGTCCTCACTTTCCTCTTAGTGCCTGTTTTTGTCTTGGGTGTTGCAACTGTTGAGTTTTTTCCCTGTGTAGTGCCACTAAAGCCAATTTTTAACCACTGAGCTGGTTTTCATGCTTCTGAAATCCAGACAGAAGGGTCTTTGTTCAGCAGAAATCAGATGTCTGAGGTAGATACTGTCCTGCTGCTGAGGGTTGCCACTAACACTGTGAAATACTTCAGCCCTACTGCAGGCCTGTTTGACTGGCCCACACTCTTGAACTCAGTGGAAAAGATCCTTCTTGTTTGTCTGAAAACAGTTTACTTTGTTGAAAAGGAAGCCTAAGAAATTGAATATAAGTGTTCAGCATGCAGGTCACTGCTGAAGTCACAGGCATTGCACCAGTTCGCACCTATTGAGTAGCTGCGCCTTTAACACTTTGCTGTAGTTCATTAAACCCTTTTTTCATCCAGATATACATCCAAGCCTACAAGCCAGCCAACCTGAAAATGAAAATAATCAAAAATGACTACCACAATCACCCACTCTACTTGGAAGGGGCTCTGAGCAAAAGCACTCATTACCAGCAGTATCAGCCAGTTATAACTCTGAGGAAAGGCTACACCATCCACTGGGACAAGACAGCCCCTGAAGAGCTGGCCATATGGCTCATCAACTTCAACAAGTGAGTGATCTGACCGAATTCCAACATTCCAGCCCAGTAATGTAACTGCACATTTTTAATGGGTGAGGTTATCACCTCATGAGCTCTTCCAGAATGAACATGCTTGTTCCAGGAAGTCCATGGAGTTCACCATCTTTCCATTTGACATCCCAGATTCCTGTTTCCTCCCCTGGGAAGCCCTGCAAGATAACATGGTTCGTTTTTAGAAGCCTAGAGCTAATTCATTCCTGGTGCATGGAAGTCACACGTGTAGGAGTCAGAGGCAGGTCCGACCCATGGTTGTTATGTCTAATTTACGTTGCATAGATTCATCCCAAGCCATTAAAATTTTAACTGTTCAGGCAAAAAATTAAGTTACATTTCAGAGTGAATTATGTAGTTTGGCTTCTAGCATGCCCAGGAAAATAATAGTCATGTGTGGACTTGTTATAATGTGGGTCTTCGCTATTTTTAGGAACGACTGGATCCAAGTAGGGTTTTGCTATCCTAAAGGGACGACATTTTCCATTCTCTCAGACATCCACAATCGTCTCTTAAAGAAAACATACAAAACTGGAACCTTCTACAGAACCTCTCAAATGGAGAAACTGGAGCACAGATACCCTAGCAAAGGATATTACTACTGGGATGAGGACACTGGGTAAGGAAGCAGGCCTTGCCAGTCTGCACACTGCTTTGGGAAAGCTGCTGGAATCATGAGCTGTTTGTCTAATGCCATTAGAAAACCAGAAAGCCTTTCTGGGAATGTAACCAGTGCTTAATTTTCCTGGGACTCCCATGGCTGCCAGTCATTCACAGCCTCTGCTGCAGTGCCAGTTACTGGGGGAAAAGCTTTGCCAAGTGAATAAGAATTAGAAAAAAAAAAAGACAAAAGCAAAGCGCTTGAAAAGCAAAGACCATGGAACTGAGCTGGAGACGCACCCAACCTGTTCTGCTTTGAACAGCAATGATTTATAAACACCACGGCAGGGATGCACAGAATCTAAGAGTGTAAAGCCTGTTCTTTTCTTTTAAAGAATTAAAATAATGGGAAAGAAAGACCTAAAATACAAAGCATTTACTTCTGCATAAATCTATCGTTATGAAGGGAGTTCAGGTTTCGTTTCTGTCTTAAGTTCCCTGACGTCCCCAAACCATTTCTGAGATGTGTGTCCCCTTTTACTCGCATGCGGTACATTGAGCACAATAAAATGCGGACGTTGGCACTGAGGGTTTGCAATGCGCGTTATTGCAAAGCATTAGTAAGAAGACACCAAAACTGGGAGTTGGTAATTTTTTGCACAGAGGTCTCAAGGATACTGCTCACTTTTCTCTCCTACCTGCAGGCTGCTGTTTCTGAAACTCAAAGCTCAAAATGAAAAGGAGAGATTTGCTTTCTGCTCTGTCAAGGGCTGTGAACGAATAAGGATCAAAGCTGTAATCCCAAAGACAGCTGGCATCAGTGACTGTGAAGCCATGGCCTATCCCAAGTACCTTGAGACACCAATAGTGGAAGTGCCAATGCCTAAGAAGCTCTCTAGTGCACAGCTGGTAAAGTAGTTGATTTCTTATCAGAGAATTATTGTCAGTGTAAGTGTGTAGTTCTGGCACATATCGTGCCCACAGTCATAGAAGCACTTTGTACCAGGTTCAGTATACCCTGTGCCTAATTTTCTGAAATGCTCAGGCATGTGAAATAATATAAACCAGATTCTTGCATGTGCAGAGAGCACAGGTCCTGAAAGGACACAGCCACCCAAGACTTTGGTTGAAGTTGGATACTTAGTCTTTTGAGGCTCTGTTGTGATGCGCTGTGCTTAAAAGCACAGGGTCAAAAGTGATGAGCTGGCAGACAGATTAGTCCAGGGAATGTGCTCCTGGAGAGATACAAGGGTCCTTGCTTGGTCTGCAGCTCCTCCAGGCTATAAGAACAGCAGTGTCACAGAGGGGACAGCATAGCTGAGTGTTTCATCCATATAATGCACAACACTCTTTACTATATCCAGTCCAGTCTGGTTCAGGGAGAGGGAGTAGGATATTTATCTGGTTTGGGTTCTTTTTCTTTCACTTGTCACTCTTGAAGCAGAAATGTACAGCAATGCCTCAGAGAGTTACGTGTCAGCTCTTCAAAGTGAGAATCACTTATACACTGTCACTTGGTGAAACAATTTAAATGCTGACAGGATGAGCAGAGAGGTTACTGTGGTGCCCAGTCTCATTAGCAATGTAATTTGGCAAGTCAGGGCTTATTATGTAGCTTTCTTCTTGATTGAATTTCAAGGTTTGAAATGCTTTCTGAAATGCAGCATTCAAGTAATGGACAGTAATGGACATCTTCACCAGAAAAAACTCTTTTCTGTCTTTTTTTTTTTTTAAACAGAAGACTAAGGACCACCTACTAGAAGTGAAAATAGAAACTTATAAGAAACAGTACTTCCATCTAAAGGATGACTTTGCGTACATTGAGGTGAGCAGGTCCTCTCAGTGAATTTTATGGGAGAAAGTTCTAAGATACTTGCTTCATTGTTATGGAAAACTGGTTATGAAGTTGCCATGGGTAGTTAGATTCAGATCACTTCTGCTTTGCATTTTGCTGTTATTTCCCCTTACTATTAAAAATGCAGGACAGCTCGACCTCAAAGATCTGGAATTCTGCCCTTTGATATAAAGAGCAGTCCTGTGACATAAGACTATCACTGTTTCTTAGAGGTGGTTGTTTGCAATTGTGTTACTATGATAGATCAGGAATATTTTTTTCCCCTGCACAGGTTGATGGTGTCAGATTTTTCCTCACTGATGAAGGTATCCAACTGGTCGTGATTGATGGACATCATGGAAAAGTTGTTGATCGAGTAACATTCAAAAACTCAATTCTACAAGGGATCCCAGCACAGATAGAAAATTACGTCAAGAACATCAAAGATCAGTGAGTAAATAATCTGGTGTTACTAAGGTGCAGTGTACAGGAATGCTGTACAACACTCATCTTTTCCCTACTTTTTGTCGCCCAACATGGCCAGACTGACCAGACTAACAATGTCCTTTTGTACCTGCCAACTCCAATAGAGTCCAAATGTGAGTAGGACAATCAGGATGCAGACTCTGTGATTTAGGAACTGATAAAGCCCCAGATAAACCGCAGAGCTACATTTGATTAATAAACTGCAGACCTACATTTATGTTGCGGATTACAGACAAACTGCAGACCTAAATTCACGAAGTGCTTATCGGTACAGATGTGCACAGTTTATGTATTTCTATTGCCTGCGTGCTCTCTCAAATCACAGAAAATTCCACTAATAAAATACATTCCTCTTTGCACATGTTCCCTTCCCAGACTTAAGGGCTGGGTGCTTTTATTATTTAAGTCTGGGCAACAGGAAATACAGAGTTTTGCAAGTGGGTGGTAAGCAGTCAAAACATGTTGCTGCATCCTGGAGGACAGTGGCTTCATGTGCTGGAATGAGAACAACATCAGAAACCCTTTTACCAAAGGGGTTCTCACATTTGTTTGTGGAGTGCTATTGGGAAATGAATATATTTCATTGTTATTAAATCTGATTTTATACATAACGTAATGCAAATGTGATCGCTTTGTTGATGAATTATCTGAAATAGCTGTGGGCAAATCGAGAGGATATTGCTCTGGCATTTATTCTAGAGACTTGGGGAAGTTTCAGCATACTACCATGCAGGTGGACACAAACATGTTTCTTTGTCCTAAGTAATTCTGAAGACTACAAAATTCACACTGAGTAGCTACTGCAGGGAAGCATGGTAGTTGCTCACTTTTCTTTCATAAAAATAATCAAAGGGCTTTTCAGAGAGGCCATCCTCCTCCTTTGCAGAAAAATCCTATCTCAATCCTGGCTAAATCCAGCTCCTGGCTTCTTTCTTGCTTTAGAAGATTGAATTGTAATTAGTGTTTAGGTGTATTCAAGTCTTTCTGAGCCTCATTGTCTTCTCTAGGTTAGTGCTAGAACAGGATTAGTATTAGGACCGGAAATCGAGCCAACATGATCAGCACCTCTCGGTCTCAGCTGTGTCTTTGCAAGGATTGAACCCCCAAATTATTATTGTTCTTTCACCAAAAGCTTTCCCAGCCCAATCCATGCAGGCCTTTCCAATTTGATCAGGGATGGGCTTCAGCTACAGCCATGAAATGTCTTTCATCCATTTGCTGGATGTACATGTTGTTCAGATTCAGATGTGAGGACTGTACAACCAGCAGCCTTCTTGTCATCTTTCCCACTGCCATGAGAAACATGGACTGTACAGACATGGTTCTGGCAGAGGGGAAGGGACCCCATCAGCCTCACCAGCCTCCCGTGATGAGACTACTAAAGCAACTTGCAGATGTATGGATCTGGGGATGTGAGGTGTTTCTAGCAAGGACAGGCCTCTTCAGTCGTTTAAACAGCTCTCTGTGGGCCAAACCCCTTTTTTAATTCATTTTTAGTAAATCCATTATTCTGATGAGTTTCCCAGGGGTAAGAGAACAAAACATCTGGTTAATTTATTTTGAACTTCTATAAGCTGGAAAGGCTTAATAGAAAGCAACGATTTTAGTGAACTGAAGGAATCAAAAAGAGGTGATTCAGCATTTGCAGAGTACTCAAAACCAGCCTGCCACTCTTGTAAGCACTGGAGCATTTTAACACCTCAGGTTTATTCTAGGAAAAGTCCTGATGACTCTTTTGCTTCTCTTCTTCCTCTGCCACCACCCGTTGCTATGTTCTGCTCAACAGTTCCAGTTCCAGCTGAGGTGTTAAGAGGTAACTGCTGTGCTCAGTAGCTCAGGGCTTGAGCTCTGCAGGAGTTCTTGCCTAATTAAATATAGTGACTTGTGTCCACTGTGAAGCTGGAGAGCAGACTCAGCAAGACTCTCGTTCTATAAGATTGCAAATGCCATTTGTGTCAGGGAAGTTTCATCCATGGAAACCCCGCAAGGTGGAATGAAATGATTTCATCTAAGCAAGTGTTTGCTCAGTTACTGTCATGCAGCTTTAACTAGGGGGTGAACAAAGATGACATCCCAGCCCCACTGAACTTAACAGCGAAACTTTCATTGCACTCACTGGAGTGTAGCTCTTCCTCCACGGCTGTTGAGCTAATCATTGGAGGTGTTTGTACACCTTGTAGGAAGTAATGGGTTTAACTTCACTTAGTGTCCTGTGTTTCCCCCCAAAAAAGTCTCACTACATGATTATCTCTTAATTTTTAATTTGGGTTTTTATTCTATCCATCCAGAATTAAGCCTAGGCAGTTACTGAGTCTTACTGAAGCAATTACAGATTTGCATTAGCCTAATGTGCTACTGCATGGTTTTTGTTTATCACTTGGTATTTGTAGTTCCCCAAGAACTTCGTGGTGAAATACAGTACATGCAGGTAAGGCAGTAATAGTAGTAGTAGTAATAATAGCATAATAAAAATAATAAAGTTTTAAGCAAAAGCCCACTGAAAATGAAGGAAAAGCATCAGGTCAGCAGAAGTCACAAAGAAGTTGATTCTTTTGTGTTTAATCTGCTGATGATGAAAGAACGAGAGATTATTTGAGAGCATCCCATGGAGAGCATCCCATGGAGAGCATGTTCCTTTCTGAGCAAAGCAGGATGTAACTGCTGGTTGGAAAAGTTTAAATCATCCTAGAAAATACTGGGATTTTTTCTTTTTTAAAAAGAAAAGATGAAATTCTGTCTGCTTTCTAATGGGTTTATATGACTAAACTGTTGGAGAGCATTGTCAAAAGCCACAAAGCAGAAACCGCTGTAGTTTGTGGGTGTCTTTGCATCACACAGGCAGGAGTTACCAGTGCTCAAGGCAGGCAAGCGAGGAACATGTTATGACTCTTCATCTGTTTATAAATGGCTTTGTTTCTTTCAGCTCCATAGTGCTGGTGACAACTAAAGGAAGATTCATTTCAAGAGGACCATGGACTAAAGTACTGGAGAAACTTGGAGCAGAAGAGGGCTTTAGGTTAAAAGGTAACCACTTTTCAGAACTGCAGCTCTAAACCCCTTTGATCTATTCCCCTCTCATGGTTCCACTAAAGGGACCTCTTCTCTGCTTCTAAACTTTGCCTTGCTTGTTTCTATCAGCATGTGCTCAAACATCCTGGGACCAGTCATTTATTTATTCGGTAAGGTTGTATCCACTGCCGCTTTGGATAACAGTGCTCAGTTTAATACTGTAGATGGAAAAAGTGCTCTGGCAGTTGTTCTTAGAAGTAAAGAATTCAGGGGTTTGATTTTCCAGATTTATTTTCAACCAAAAGGCATTTTAACAACAGGAATATTGGACTTTTTTCCTACTAAATGCCCAAAACAGGATTTTTTACTTGTCTGAACTTATTTTTAGCTGGTTTCCTCTTGAAACAAAATTCTGACTTGATGGCACAAAGCATATCAATTTCAAAGCATCACATGTTGCACTAGGATATCGCTTTATGTGCATGTTGCTCTGATCAGCTTGTAACTGTGAGCTTTTGGCACGCTGTCCTCTTGTATGTGTGTGTGTGTTTTACTTGCTAACATAGGTCTTGCTTGTTGTCCTGTTCCTTACCATCCCCTCAGCTTTCCCAAGCAGCTTTTGAGTATAACCACCATGCAAATAATGATAGCTTCAACAGATAGCTCAAGCTGCCTGCTGGGAAGGGTTTTTTCCTTCTGTCTTCTGCTATGTACCACATATTGTCAATTAATGGAAGCATATAATGTGTAAATAAACTTTTAATTAAGCTTCATTAGGAAAGTATAATACCTGGAGAGTGCATAACTGGCAAAGTTTGTGTGCACGTGTGTGCTCTTGTGCACGTGCATCCACCCAGCTGTCGGCTGTAGCCATGCGCACGGGTTTTCTGGTGCAGCCCTGACACGCTCCTAATCTATTTGCTCTGATTTGCAGAAAAAATGGCTTTTGTTGGTTTCAAAGGCAGCTTCCGCCCCGTATGGGTGAAGCTGGTCACTAATGAGGACTCGGCTAAAATCTATCAAGCGCTGCCAATTCCTGTGGTGAAGAAAATGAAATTATGAGGACACACTTCTCTGCCTTCTGGCTGCCAGCACTGCCCCGTGGGACGGACTACTGACTGCTCGCCGCAGGCACCTCGCCAGCCTGCTCCAGAGGTGTAGCATTTTGTTGTTGTTGTTGCTGTTCAAAAAGAAACCTTACTGTAGCTAGAGTGGCCACATGTGACGGACAAGCCTTCCTCTGTGATCAGTGTATGTTCTGTGATCACCAGCTCCTCGCCGGTTGACTTGGTCACCGATGCCGTGTCAGCTCTCCTGTTACTAAGCAAGGTTTGACCTGGTTTACAAGGTACTGGTTTTATCAGCACCCCCGTGACAGACTAATTCCTGTGCTGCCTCTCAAAGGGGGAGTTGTGGGTCTGAAGGCCATCAGGCATTATTGTTTTTACCAGCCTCTAAGTTGTTCACACACTTTTTTTTCCCCATAGTGTAACTAGCTGCTCATAAACATGGAATGCTAATTCAAAGGTTGGTTGAAAATCTAAGGTAGAAAGAGTGTATTTGAATGATTACCTAGTGCTGGGAAACGTAACTGAACAGTAAGAATTTATCCTAAAGCTTCTATGATGTTTGGTCATGCTCTTTGGGATCTGCATTGTAAATGCTAACCCACGGCACATAGTTGGGGAAGAGATGAGAGAGGAGCAGATAAAACATGCCAGTGGAGACTGATGAAACCACATATTTCTGCTTGCTCAGAAAATCATATTTCTCCTATGGATCAATGTTTTTCAATAGTAGTTGCTCAAATAAGATGTTTTCCTTCAACAAGCAGCAGGAAAGCAAAGTCAATTTGCACATGTATTTTCTCAACCTTTCCCATACAGTCCCTACATATAATAATGTTCAGGCTCAGTCTGGACAGTTTATGGTAGCCAGTCAAAGCCATCCTGTTCAAGGCTTCGAGTTTTTAACTGGGAATACTGGGACTTACCTTGTTCAGTCTTAGATAGGGTAAGCAACCCTCACCTTTCCAGGGAGGTCCGAGGGAACGGAACTAGACCACTCTGCTGTTGCTTTCTGATTGTGTCCTCAGTCTTACGGGGATGAGTGTCTTGGTCCTCCTCGAAAAGTTACATGAGATCTGGATGGAAGGTGACAGAGGTCTTACCAGGTAGCTGAAGAATCAGAGCGGGAATCCCCATACACTAGTTGGATGTCTTGTACCTCCTTTCCCCCTTCTTCAAAGCAGTATCTGGGTAATGAAGGCAGATTAGCAGAAATCAGGACTCCCATGGGGACATCTCTTGAAGCTGGAATCTATATATTATTTTGTAAAACATTGTAAGCGTTTCTGGTGTTCAGTGATATTTCTGTCTGTTGCTCAGAAATGCCATGAAGACGTTTCTGAGGGCTGTGGCTATTGTAAGAAATCCAAGTGTGGGAGTAAAAGACAGGATGACGAGCTTTTCAAAGCATACAGAATATCGGTTTTGCCAATAGTATCTGAGTTTGGTTTCCCACTTTGTCTCTGCCTGTTCTCATTGGTACAGAAATCATTCTTGTTGCTGATGGTTACTTCATTTTGCTCTGGTTTAATTAATTCATGTAATTAAGTTGCTTTTTCCCCGCAGTATCCAAAGCACTATCTTGCATCTGGCATCAAAGAGCAAGGATTTTTGTGTCATTCCAAAGGCTGGGCAGATGTTGCACACTGTAAAGCTGGTTTGGATCAATTGCTCTGAAAGTCAAAGCAACCCTGAGCAAAATTGAGATACTGCTGTAGGTTACATTCCCCTCAAGCCTCTCCTGGGTTTTGAAACTGGAAATGTTCTTTTCAGCCTTATTCTTCAGTTGTTCTGAACTCAGTGAATGTCACGTGTATTGTATTTAAAAGAAGAGCCAAGTTTTCCCTCCCTTCCTTCTCAACAAAGTCTGTTCATGAAGGCTCTTCAGGCATTTGTGCCATTTTCAGACTGAATGAGCAACGCTTGTAAAAGTCAAGTAAAGTGGGTTGGTTTTTTCCTCCAAAGGCAAACAGAGCCAGATCCCTGAAGCTGAGCAAATAGACTAAAATCAAGTCCCTTGAGTACGTTAGTCTGGGTTATCTAAACCTCTTCACTGTCCTGAGGCAATTCTGCTGATACCATTGCACTGGTGTTAGTGGAACACACTTGCT